>NW_027457630.1:652500-715000 GCF_050624435.1 Tenrec ecaudatus | reverse complement strand
CTGATTCTGAGGCTGAGGCTTATAAAGGAGCAGACTGAATATTTAATCCCTCAAGCTGCCTGGAAAGTGTGGGAGCTGATTAAGATGGCAAGAGATGAAGAAGGAAGGAATCTACTGGTTACAGATGTGAAAGCACCTGTTAGTGAAGCCTTCTCAGTTTCTTATTGCCTTATCAATGTCATCAGTCCACTTAATGTACTCACTTTCCAAACGCCTATTAACCAATTGTACATACCTTGAGTTATTTCTAGGAGGCAATATTAATATTCTCATTTCCGAGTTGAGGCCACAGAAGTTTGGACAATTTCTGGTTGTTGTTGTTGCTGGCAGGTGCTCATCAAGTTGGTTCCAACTCATAGCAACCCCCATGCATACTGGAAGGGAGCATGGCCCCGTCCTGTGTCCCCCTCTCTGGAGGGCACTTGCCTCAAATCTTTAAATACAAAGCTTCATGTTTTGTCAAATGAAATCATTTCTTCAGTCAATCTCAGAAATCTTTATGTAAAAACGTTGGAAACGCCTTTCACTCAATGTCTAGGGAGGCTGAGTAAGGTGGGAGGGGCTCCAGGACAGATGGTGGGAATCACTCCTGCAGGTGGGTGGTAGGTTGGCGAGGCCAGTCTGACTTGCCTCCCTGCTGACTGACCTCAACCAGCAATGGGCAGCTGGACACATGGCATGAAGTGATCTCTGGTCTTCGTGGCGGTGGATGCCAGTAGACCGTCAGGTATGGGAGACCCATGAGAAAATAGGTTACTTTTCTCTTTCTCTCCAAGTTTCTCTGTGATCTCTTTTTGCTGCCTGAGCCCGCATGCATACTGACAAAGGCAGACATGTGCACACACATGGCAAAGTAAATAGAGACGCCCACATTCACAGACGTCTCCATCCACGTGCAAATAGGCACATATGTGCACATGCATGCCAAAGCAGACACAGACATCCATGAATGCACATGTATTCCTGCAAGCTGATTTCCATGGGGAAAAAAAGATCAGATCTATCACTGTCAAGTCCACTCCAACTCAAAGCAAATGTAGAGCACAGAGAAGAACTGCCCCATTGGGTTTCCAAAGCTGTCATCTTGTCAGACACAGTCAGCCACCACTTTCTCCTGCACAGCAGCTGGGGTTTTCCAACTGCCGGCCTTTCACTTAGCAGCCGAGCACTTGCTGGTTTTCATAGGAGTCTGGAAATCAGTTTCATTGCCTGCTAGTCACACCTCCTCTGTGAGTTAGCACAACCTGGTAAGCTTGGAAGGAGAAAAATCTTCCTTCCAGAGGTAGTTGAGTGGTTTTCCCCTGAGGAAATGGTTCAGAAGAAGATTTCCTTCAAGAAATCAGAACACTCTTGAAGAGAAATTTCCTGCCAAAACATTTGTTTACTTGACAACGAGACAAGTGAAGCAGCCCCCTGACTTCCCCTTGGGTCCTCTTTCTCATCATGACTGCTCTGCTCAGCTACAAGGCTCCAGGTCCTAGGAGCAAGGATGCCCTTCTATTTGGAACCTCACAGGGCTCCACTGTGAGTCAGGGAAAGACCTGGAAACTTGAGCATCCTGAAACGGGGCCTGCATAGCAATATCATCTGTCATCAGGCTCATCGTTTCTCTCATTTTATGTAAGATCATTGAGCCCTTGGAGCCCTGAGAAGTTCTCTCAGCGGAAGCCATCCTCCTCCCATGAATCCAAGAGGGACTGCTTAAAGATTGTTGTCTTCTACTTACAGGAATTCCAGCAACCAATTGCCATTGAGTCAACTCGGACTCATGTAGAGCCCAAGTGTGTTAGAGAAGCCTGGTCCCTAGAATTTTCCATGGCTGGGGTGGGTTTTTTTCCAGAGGCATATCACCAGGCCCTTCTTGGAAGGCACCTCTGGGTGAACTCAAACCTTTAACCCGTAGTTCGCAGCCTAGCTCATGAACAACACCATCCAAGGACGGTACAGTTCCTTGCAAATGGTCACCTGCAGTAGATGAACCAAGGTCAAGTAACTGCCTGAGAAACATCAACGAAAGGAAAGCAGAGTGAACCCCAGGGTTCTTGGGAAGAGGGCCAGAGAGAGAAAAAGGAGAAAACAGCTTTCTTGGGACATCAGAAAGGAAAGGACTCCACTTAGTGGATGCCATAGAACAATCCCAAGCCAAGCATGGGTGAGAAACAGACCCCACCCAAACCCAGCGGGCTGGATTCTGTCGCCAAGTGTTGAACACCAGACATGGATATGACAGAGCCGCTAGTCGTCCATGGAAAGAAACTGTTTGCCCATTGTCTGGTAGTTTTGCAGCATTTGAACAACCAGGCCTCTGCTGCCTCTTCTGGCCTGAAATATAATTGCAGCCATAACCGCCCAGCGTTTCAATGGGTAGAACTCCCTGGGGAGGGCTAACTACCCAAATCATTTGGGAGATCATTTTAGGATTGTCCAGGAGATCTTTGGCTGTGTCTATTATATGAACTATGGTGTCTTTTTTTTAAAGAAACTTTTTATTGTAAGGTGGGTTAAGATTTACAGAGAAAGTCAGCTTTGCACATAACAATTTATACACTTTATACAATTTATACAATTTATATCTCCTGCAATGTAATATCACTCATGCCATTGAAACTCTGCTTCCTGTTTTCATTCACCCTTCTCCCCTAACCTTGCCTGCCTTTTGAATTTGGCCTTGGGCAAATACTGCCTATTTGCTTTTGAATGGTTGATGGTTCTGAGGAATGTGTGCTCCTCAGTGCTATGATTCATTTTGGTGTAGTTGTTCTTATCAGGTGCCATTGAGCCAGTTGCAACCCACATTGACCCTATGTCAAACAGAAAGAATCACTACCTAGCCCTGAATTATTCTCCTAATTGTTCCCAAGCTTGAGCCCCTTGTTTCAGTCACTGTCAATCCATCTCCTTAAGGGGCTTCCTCTCTTTCACTGTCCCTCTACTTCACCTGGCATGATGTCCTTCTCCAGGGACTGGTCTCTCTTAATAACATGACCAAAGTATGTGAGAGGAAGTCATACCATCCTTGCCTTTAAGGAGCCCTCTGACCATACTTCTTCTAAGACAGATCTGTTTGTTCCCTAGGCAGTCCATGTTACTTTCAATATTCTTCACCAGCACCACAATTCAAACATATCAATTCTTCTTCAGCTTTCCTTATTCAATGTCTAACTTTCACATACTTATGAGGCAATTTAAATTACTATGGCTTAGGTAAGGTGCACCTTAGTCCTCAAAGTAACATCCTTGCTTTTTAGCACTCTACAGACGTATTGTGCACCAAATGTATCCATATGCAATGCGTCATTTGATCTCATGATTGCAGCTTCCAAGAGCATTGATTATAGACCTCATCAAGACAAAAATCCGTGACAACTTCAACAAATAACAACAAATAAAAAAACAACAAACTTCTCCATTTATCATGGTACCTATTAATCAAGTTGTGAGGATGTGTGTCTTCTTGACATTGAGTTGTAATCCACACTGAGGGCTGCAACCTTTGATTCTCATAAGGTTCACTTTATAAACCTGTCTATTTTTCAGGGGGTGGAATTCAGTTCCAGACCTGAAGGGTGATGAAGGACCATAGTAGTGGGGATCTCACTAGTCTATCTAACCAATAAACCTCATCTTTTATCATTATTATTATTACTATTGGTAGTAGTAGTATGACTTTCAGTTTTCTTACACATTACTCCCCACTCTATCTAGGATCATGTACCATGATCTCTTTCAGAGCAGCTGTTTGTGATAGGCAGGCACCATTTAGTTCTTCTGACCTTAGCATCATAGAGGCTGAGGTACGCATAGTCCATTACTGATTTGGACTAAATATTGCCAGGCATCTTGATTTTATTCACTGTTATTTGCTCCAGACAGGGTGCCATAGTTTATTGTGCCAGCCTGGCCGATAAACACAAGTAGGATTAATCGAAGGGCAGAGGGATAAATGGCTTCGTGTGCCTTGCCTTGCTTGTTCTGTGCCTCAATTTAAAGGGGTACACTACCTGTGGGATGCCTAGCTTGTGGACTGTGTTGCTGTAGGTTGAGGTCCATTTAATCCCACAGGATTGGTATGTTCGTCTCTGGAGTTGGGGACCGACAGTTGGTGACAGTTGGTAACTTGTCATGCTGTTTGCTGCCTGGGTATATATAGCCAAGCTCTCTCTACAGAAAGGGACTGGCAACTGGTGGCTCTCAAGCCTTAAAGGACTGCTAGTGTCTCACTGTTTTATAATTTCACTGTTAGTTTCTTGTGTTATCTTATCTGTACATAATTTAGTGGTTCATTTCTTGTATTGTATATCTAGCTTTATAAATATATTTATATATAATTACTAGCAATATGGTTTTGTCTCTCTAGAGAACCCTGTCCAACACATAGGGTGAGACCAAGAACAGACTTTTAGTTTGCTACTCACTAGCTTTTGAAGACCCCAGTCACTTCCCTGATGGATACAGAACATAGTCTTTGTGAGCTAGTTTGTACCAATAGATCTTGAGGTCTCTCAGAGCTATGTTCCTGATCCCCCATATTTAGGACACTCTCCCTCAAGGGGTTTCGTTATACCTAAGACATTTTCATAACTATGCCTCCTGGATGCACTATTATATTCATGGACATATTTGTAGTACATGCTAATATGTATATAGAACTATTCTCTGGCAAACCTATATTTATTCATGGGGTTAGTCCCATTCTCCTTCCCACAACTGCTCAGATTTTGTGGTTTTTCTATCTATCTATTTATCTCTCTAACTATCCTTGTATGTTATTGTTATTATTGGAGTATTTATCTCTGTTGCCTTTAATGCTTGTAGTCTACTGAGAAAGGATAGTGTTTTGATGTTCCAAATGTTTCCTCATTTTCTGGGATACATGACACAAACCAATAGAAGAAGAGAAAAGAAAAAAAATTAACCCAAGTAATAACACCAACAATAAAACCAATTTAGTCTTTTGGTTAAGAATTACTCAGACTTTCCCACTCCTAGGCTAACCCTTGAAAGAAAAAGAATTAGATAAAAGACCATAGGGAGGAAGAAAGGAGAGTGGGAAGCAAGGGAATAAAGAAAGAAGGTGGCAGGGTTGTGTGAACAATTAATGTGGACCTTCTTTAATGTGTATTAAAAATAATATTGACTTGTTTTTTCAATACTCACCAAAAAATATTTTATATCAATCAAGAAAACCTGACTACTCTGGAATCAATTCTGACATATAGCAACCCTTTGGACAGAGTATAGAACTGCCCCTGTGTGTTTCCAAGGCTGTAAATCTTTACAGGAGTAGAAAATCTCATCTTTCACTTGTGGAGTGTGGGGGGGGGGAGTTTCGAACTTCTGATCTTGCAGTTAGAAGTCCAACTCATAATCTACTTCACCAACAGGGCTCCTCCTTTCATCATTAATCTAGACTGTTTGACCTTCTTGGCTTACTGGGTTTTATTTTCTCGCTTTGGAAGACATGGTACCAAAATACACACCATTTCCTAGCCCCCCAAAAAATCAAAAGTAAGCAAAAGCAAAACTTGAAAAACTAGCAACCCAATCCAAACCAACTAACCTTTTAGCCATATAGATAAAGGATACTAGTAGCCAACCTCTGTGTTGGGGGCAATAGGGATGGATGGGGACTGTGGTTAACAGGCACGTGTCAGCTCATCCACAGGGGACATTCAAATTCTAGCTCCAGACTGTTGATGCCTTGGGGAAATGCAAGGATTTTAAGGCCTGATTTTCTGTTTGTAACTGAGATGCTGAGAATATAAAATTCGATGTGAAATCGTCAACTTTTCAAATATTGGATCACATTAGTTAAAACCACTTTTCAGGCTGCTCATCATCATATTAGCACATCATTAGCCTAAAATCATATCAAAGACATCTGGTTTGTCCCCTGTGCCCTTTAAGGACAACTGAAACATAAGGATGGGAATGTGACATTCATTCTTCCTCTAGACCCTCACCCATTGCCTCCATCAGCTGGCGTTCATAGAAGAGGCAGACAGTTTTGTTCAACTTCAGCATAATCAGAGTCCTGAGAGTTAAACACAATACATATATAATTTCATACTAGTCGTTTTAATATTAGCCCAAACAAAACCAACAAAAACCCAACCCGTTGCTGTTATGTTGGTTCTGGCTCCTGAGGACCCCCTGGGTGCCAGGGAGAAACTACACATCACAGGATTCTCAAGCCTGTGAGCTTCTAGAAGCAGGCCATTAGTTATTTCTTCTGAGGGGTGCAACTGCCCACCTCTTGATACATTGAGTCCTTAACCATTTGTGCCACCCAGGGTCTCCCAATCTTCGTATGTGACCCCCAAATTCCTTGACAGGCTACCTATAGGATGGTAGAGTCTATGCCCTTTCCCCTTAAATTGGGATGTTTCTTGACCTCTATAACCAATAGATTATGGAGAAGATGACACTGTGACATCTAGTTTGGGCAACCCCCTTCCCTCCCCCAAAGTGCTTCACAGCTTCTGAAAAATCCCTTCAAAGATTTCTTCTTGAGTGTTCACCCTCAGAATGTCCAGCCTCCACGTGCTACCTCTCAGGACACTTCTCAGCTCCCGGACACTATGCTGAAAGGAGCCTGAGCCACCTGGAAAGGCCACGTGGAGACACTCCAACCAACAACCCAGCTAAGCACCCAGCTAACGGCCAGCTTCAGTTGCCAGCCCTCTGAATGCACGTGTAGGCACTGGAGTCACCAGAGGCCCCTGCCCCAGCTCCCATGTGACTGCCAACTTATGGGAGACTCCAAGCACGACCCAGTGGCCTCCCAGCAACCACAAGATGATGGTCCTTGTTTGAAGCCACTGCGTTTGGGGAGGGGGCGTTTCTTGCCCAGCCACAGGGATGAGAACCTGCATCTCAACAACATGCAGGTGGGTGAGGGGGCCATCTCTTAAGCCAGGCAGCCTCCCTTCTTGTCAACTCCTGAGGATTTTTGTTGTTTTTGCCACTGCTGCCCCAATTCCCCAGGAGCTAGAGGAAGGCAGGCAGCAGGCCTCAGGTGGCCAGGAGGCAGGAGCCTCTGTGGGAAGCAGTTACAATGGGAGACATAACCTTAAAGGCAGGGGCCTGACTTTACCTTTGCCTCCTGGAGATTTGGGGTGCAGAACACCTGTCAAATCCCATCTTCTGTCAAACCCTGATCATACGTCTGTCTTATGTTTGCACACAGGACGCAGACTTGTGAACACCCAAAGAACAGGGTTTGGCGCCAATAAACCAGCGCCACAAGGAACTGATGTTTCTCCAGCAATGGGGAGGGGTGGGATGAGAGGAAGAAAGGAGTACAAATCACTGGATCAAAACAAGGTGGGGAAAGGGAGAGAGTGAAGGAGGGAGACTGGGAGGCTGAAGGGAAAAGGCAGGGAAGGAAAGGAAAAAGGTGGGGGTGGGGAGAGGGGAGCGAAGAAGAAATGGAGGAGTGCGGGAGGGAAGATGGAAGGTGAAGGCAGGCAGGAAGACGTGAGCAAAGGGAGGGAAGGAAGAAAAGAGAAAGAGAAGGGCAAGAAGAAGAAAGGAAGGTAGGGAAGAAAGGAAGAAAATGAGAAACCTAATATCAATGGCACCCTCTATGTTTTTATTTCCTGTTTTTCTGAGGTAGCCTCTTCAGCAGAAGCAAATGGGCTGAATCGCCTCAAACTCCACCTAGGTAGAAAGCACGGGTTTCATTTTGCCAGGGCCTGTGAAAATGTTTGAACTGAGCAGCATTAACAAGGAGACAGAGATTACCCCACGTGGCTGTTGCACTCTGATGATGCCAAGGCAACGGGAATGGGGGCTCGTTATTTCACCAGGTGACAAAAAAATAGTATTTTGACATTTCACCCTGAACGTGGGGAAGGGGGGTGTGGGGGAGGAAGCAGGGGCCCTTTGTGGAGTCTCCTCTTGCCATTGTGATGCCCCTTGGCCTGCCAACAACCTGAGGTCCTGCACGCTGCCAGTGAGGGGCTTGGCTGCAGGCCCTAGCCCAGCATTTCTTATCAGATTTACTGTGACAAGTGATGGGAGAAAAGAAAGATGCTGTTAACAGCGCATCCTTTCAGACCCTGCTATTTAGAAATTTGGATTTATATTTTGTCAGAGAGTAGTAGCACTGATGTTAATCTTTGCACTACCCTTGGAAAAAAATCATTCATAATCTTAAAACAATAATCCATAGCATTTATGGAGCTCTGAGAACCAAGGGATGGTCAGAAGCATTTTTAGACAGATGTCTCATTTCATCTTCAAAGCAACCCAGTGAGGAATAAGAAAAGTTGGCTTATGACATCCCTTTTGGAAAGTGAGTCTTTGTAAGCACAGAGAGGTCCAGGTTTGTCCAAGGTCACATAGTCAATAAGTTAGAGAGCCTGGATTTGAACCTGAGCGGTCTGCTGCCAGAGGTACTTTTTTTGCTCTTGTTTATTAAGGCAACTTGCAGCTCTGGCAAGGATTCAGATAGAATTGAGGATCATTTTTTAAACAATTTATTAGGGGCTCATAAAACTCTTATCACAGTTCATACATATACATACATCAATTGTATAAAGCACATCAATCTTTGCCCTAGTCATTTTTTTCTCCTCTTTTCTTTTTTTACATTTTATTAGGGACTCATACAACTCTTATCACAATCCATACATATTCATACATCAATTGTATAAAGCACATCCATACATTCCCTGCCCCAATCATTCTCAAAGCATTTGCTCTCCACTTAAGCCCTTTGCATCAGGTCCTCATTTTTTCCTCCTCCCTCCCCTTCCCCCCTCCCTCATGTGCCCTTGGTAATTTATACATCGTTATTTTGTCATATCTTGCCCTATCTGGAGTCTCCCTTCCCCGGTTCTCTGCTGTCCCTCTCCCAGGGAAGAGGTCACATGTGGATCCTTGTAATCAGTTCCCCCTTTCCAACCCACTCACCCTCCACTCTCCCAGCATCGCCCCTCACACCCTTGGTCCTGAAGGTATCGTCCACCCTGGATTCCCTCTACCTCCAGCCCTCATATGTACCAGTGTACAGCCTCTACCCTATCCAGCCCTAACAGTGCTTCTCTCTATCCTTGTGGAGCCCTGGTGATGGGCTGGGCTGCTAAGTAGTAGGTTAAACAGGCTTTCCCCTCCTGTGAAAAGTTACACTCTCGGGAAACTCACGGGTGCCAGTTCTACCCTGTCCTCCAGGGTTGCTCTGAATCAAGGTCATCTCAATGGCAGTGAGTTTGGCTTTTTAATGTCTCTCCCTGTTGTTGTTGTTTTTGTTGTTGTTGTTGTTGTTAGTTTGCCATCCAGTTGGTTCTGGTCCATGGCAAACCTATTCACAGCACAATGTAACAATAACAGCTCCTCCTCCATCCACCCAAGTGTTCCTATGCTCAGTCCTCTTGTTGTAGTCACTGTGTCAATCCAGCTCTTCAAGGACCTTCAACCATTTTTCACAGCCCTTCCATTTTTCTAAGCATGATGCCTCCCCAGGGACTGCTCTCCACTGACAACATGTCCAAAGTCTCACCATCCTTACTTCTAATGGGAATTCTGGCCGTACATCCAAGACAGATTTTGTTTGTTCTTTTGGCAGTCCATGGTACTGTCAATATTCTTTGCCAGTACCATGGTTCAAATTCATACAGTTTACCTCGGTCTTCTTCACTCAATGGCAAGCTTTTCACATGCAGATGAGGCAAATGAAAATACCATGGTTTGGATCAGGTGCACTTCCTGCTTAAAGTAACATCCTAACTTTTCAACATTCTTAAGAGCTCTTATGTGTCGTCTGCATATAGCAGGTTGTTAATAATATTTCCTCCAAATCTGATTCTGTGTTCTTCTTCATATAATTTGGCTTCTCTGATTATTTGCTCACCATACAGATTGAAAAAGTATAATAAGTGGATGCAACCTTGATGCACACCTTTCTTGATTCTTAAACCATGCAATCTACACTTGTTCTATTTTTGCTACTGCTTCTTAATTCATGTACAAGTTTCACATGAGCAAGACAAAGTGTTCTGGAATTCCCTTCTCTAAACTATCCATGTTTTGTTATGATCCACACAGTCAGATACCTTGGGTGTTAATAAAACTTAAGTAAACATCTTTTGGGTATTCACTGCTTTCAGGCAAGATCCATCTGATATCTGATATCCTTTGTTCCACATCCTCTTCTGAATCTGGCTTAAATCTCTGGGAAACCAAACTCCCTGCCTTGTAGTTGATGACAACTCATCCTGACCCTATAGTATAGGGTAGAACTAACTGCCCCTGTGAGTTTCTGAGACTGTAACTCATTATGGGAGTAGAAAACCTTGCCTTTCTCCCACGGAGTGACTGGTGGTTTTGAACTGCTGACCTTGGGGTTTGCAATCCAACCTGTAACCACTGTGCCACGATGGCTCTTGAATGCTGAATATGGTAACTTTCTGTCAATGAATTAATGCAACTGTTGTTGTATTAGCTTCAGTACAATTTGACTCACATGTGATGCCAATGATAGGGTTACATAATTTAACCATTCCGTTGGTCTCCCTTCTTTGGTATGTTTACACATATGGATCTCTTCCAGTCCGTTAGCCAAGTAGCTGAATTCCAAATTTCCTGACATAGATGAGTGAGTGCTGCCAGTGCTTTATCGGCTTGTGGAAACATTTCAATAGATATTCCAGAAATTCCTGGCATCTTGTTTTGCGTTAGTGCTTTCCATGCATCTTGGATTTCTTCTTTCCTGACCATTGATTCTTGCTCATATGTTACCTCCTGAAATTGTTGAATGTTGGTCTATTCTTTTTGATACAGTGACTCCATATTGTTTCCATCTTCCTCAGATGTTTCCTTTATCATTCAATATTTTGCCCATAGAATGTTTTAATATTGCACCTCGAGACTTGACATTTTTCTTCGGTTCTTTCAGTTTAAGATATGCTGAATATGATCTGTTTTGGTTTTCTAACTCTAGGCCTTTTCTAACTCTAGGCATTTTCTGATAATATTTTACTTTGTATTCTCAAGTTGTCCTTTGAAATTTTCTTTTTAGCTCTTTACTTCATCATTTCTTCCATTTGCCTTAGCTACTCTCTGATTAAGAGTAAGTTTCAGAGTCTCTTCTGACAAGCAATTGTATCTTTTCTTTATTTCCTTTTTTTTTTAAATGACACTGTGCTTTATTCAGAGATGTTCTCAACATTTGGTGGGTTATTATCAAGGTTGTATATTGACTCTCATGTACTTGTATGCATTTTCTTGAACTTCAACTTGAGCTCACATATGAACAATTGCTGATTTGTTCCACAATCAGCCCCTGGACTGGTTTCAGTTGCTGATATTGAGCTTCTTTTATTGTCTCTTCCCACAGGTGTAGTCAATTTGATTTCTGTGTATTCCATCTGGAGAAGTCCACATTTATGGTCACCTTTTTTGTTGTTGATCATATGTTTGAAGAAATCATTAATCATGCAAAATTCTAACATACAATCAAGATAAATTGGTAATTATTGGTGATTGGAGTGCAAATGTAGGAGCCTAAAAGGAAATAACAGAAGTTGGAAAATATAGTATATGCTATCAGCAATTTATTGGTCTTGCAAACTCTGTCATGCGATCTCCAGCTTGGTTTCTATCACCAAGACCATATTTTTCAACTACTGATCCTTCCTGTTTGTTTTCAACTTTTGCATTCCAATAGCATTTTGATAGCAAGTCTGACAAATTTGGGACTGAATATGGTGGTAGAATTATTCAATTTCTGCATCACCAGCTTTGGGTGGTTGGTGCATAAATTTGAAAAATAGTTATATTGATTGGTTCTCCTTGAAGGGGGCTAGATAGCATCCTATCAAAGATAGCATTGTACATTAAAATAGATCTTAAAATGTCCTTTTGATGATGAATGCAATGTTGTTTCTCTTGATTGTGTCATTTCCAGCAGAGTAAACCATAAGATTTTCTGTTTCAAAATGGTCAATATCAGTCCATTTCAGCTAACTAATGCTTACAATATCAATCTTTATGTATTCCATTTCATTTTTAATGACTTCCAATGTCCCTAGATTCATATTTCATACACACCAAGTTTCAATTATTAATGACGATTTGAACTGTTTCTCCTCATTTTGAGTTGTGCCCCATCAGCAAATGAAGGTCCTGATGGCTATACTCGATTTGCATCATTATGGTCGACTTGCCTATGAAAAGTCAGCTCTTCCTCTTCCTCAGCCGTATTTTGAGTACTTTCCAAGTTGAAGAGCTCATCTTCTGGCACACGTTCTGACAATGTTCTTCTGTTGTTCATGGGGGGGTCTAGTAACTGACAGTGTTGCTGCTATCCATAGGGTTTTCAATGGCTCATTCTTCCTATGCGGGCAGCCAATTCCTTCTTCATTGTCTGTTCTTTGTCTGGAAGTTCTTTGGGTGACCCTGCTGGTACATGAAATGCCAATCACATAGCTCCCAGTATCACACAAAACAAAAGTCACCACAGTACCACAAAATGCCAGACAAGTGATGGACCTCTATTCTTAGTGAGGCGTGGCCTGGTGGGAGGAGTGTGCCCTTAGTTGGTTCTGATCCACTTACTGGAACAAATACTGTTAGTTCTTATTTTGTAAATGTGAAATGCATAAAAGAGACCCCCCAAAATATCCTCCAATTCAGACTTTCTGCCTTTTAAAAGAGGATAACCCACTCTGATTCAAAGTAATTGAGGTGTTTTGTTTTCCCCTCCCTCTGAGGCTACAGAGACTAGACTAATCACAGCTGAGGTGGAGCGACTGAAATGACTTAAAGCACCAGCTAGACTGGCTGTCAGAAGCAGCTACAGTCAACAGCTACAGACTGACAGAGCTGCTCAGCCAAGAGCTGAGGGTTCTCAACTCCCACTTCTACTGATGGGCACAGCCAGTGGCCTCTGGGAGTTGACTGGAACCAAGCAGCCAGCTGTGAGGAGCAAGCTAATTCATCTCAGCCTGGCCCAGGTCATCAACTCACTGAAGGAGTATCGGGAAAGAGGGAAGAAATTTGGGGTCCCACATTTGGCCACAGACAAAAGTTGTTCTGTGTTTAGACAGTAGTTCTGGGCCTGAGTTTGGGGCAGGTGTGATGAAGGAAAGTGGGCTCCCTCCCTGCATCTGGGAACAGATGGTGGGGCTGCCCTGGAAACAGCAGGCCAGTCAGCTGGAGCAAAAAAGGCTTGGACTCTAAAGCCCTGGCAGGGCAGACTGAAGCTACCTCGACTGTTTTTTCTTAACCCAATGGCTCCTGCTACCCTTACCAGCCCCAACTAGGTAAAAGGGAAGAAAGATTCATTTTCTTTACAGAGGCAACTTTCTAGAAAGGAGAACAGCCCACCAGCTGTGAAAGGTCCCCTTAAACCATTTTACTTTGAGCAGGAGGAAGAAATGTTGAGATTCCCAGAGCCACGTGGAATTGTGGATCCTCTAGTTTAGGTTCCAGTGATGCCAGATCGATTTTTCTAGAGAAAGTCAAAATTCCTGTTTTCTTAAAAACCTCCTGATTTTTTCAAAGGCGATTCAATAACATTGGATAGAAGCCAGGTAGGCCAAAGAGTCCTGGTGGCACAGTGGGTTATGTGTTGGGCAGCTAACTAGAAGGTCAGTAGTTTGAAACCACCAGTCACACTGGGGGAGCGGGGGGTGGGGGATAGGGTGGGGGGCTGTGCAGAGATGAGACTTTCTAGTCCATATAGAATTTCAGCCTTGGAAACCCACAGCTGCAGTTCTGCTCGGTCTTACAGGGTCACGGTGAGTTGGAATCTTCTAGATGGCAGTGAATAAGCAGGCCAACCAGAGTCCACACAGGTCCTCATTTGGCTATGGGAGTCCCCAGTCTGTGACCCTCACAGAATCGACCTTTGTGTATTGATGTTAAAAGTGAGATCCAGAGAGGGGAGTGCCTGTCCCCTTGAGGAGCAACGAGTTGACTTTCCAGTCTCCAATCTGTAGCAGACACTCCCGGTGCTCCTTCTCTTCACTCCCAAATTCCTGATTCCGTGTACTCGCCTCAGTCACCAAGGGCCAGCTCTGAAGGTCCCTTTGCTGGTGCTGGCTGAATGTGCTGAGGAACATGTGCCCCTGGGAACAGCCCTGACCAGGCCCCTCACTCCTTGGATGGCAAAACTCTGAGAGGCGTGTGCTACACCCAACCCCTGGAGACTTCCTAAGTGATTAAGCAGCAGGTTCCCAGGTTTGTAATTGGATTCACAATCTATTTGTTATCGGTGGCCTTCCCTCCACTGGCTCACAACCCCACATCATTACCTGCATGCTCAGAGTTTCCTAAATAAGCTCATTGCCTTTAAGTCTTTGGCCAGGGTCTGCTTCAGTGAGAACCCAAACTAAGCCCTGGTCTGAATCATTATGTGTGCTTCCTGCCATCCAGTTGATGCGGACTCATGGCAACACTATAGGATAGGGTACACCAAACACCAACCTCCCGTTGCTCTTCATCTGCCTCCACCTTGTTCAGATTTAGTTGTACGTGGAAGCGTTTGACACCCATCTGATGCTTCGGAACCCAGAAAGGAGGAAAGATAAAACTGGGATTCAAATGAAACAGCCTTAAGCAGGACCATAGCCAAGATGTGCCCAGGGCTCCTCGCAGCATTTGTCGGGGCTCATACAACTCTTATCACAATCCATATATACATCAATTGTGTAAAACACATTTGTACATTCATTGCCCTCATTATTCTCAAAACATTTGCTCTCCACTTAAGCCCCTGGCATCAAGTCCTCATTTTTCCCCTCCCTCCCCGCTCCCCCATCCCTCAAGAAACCTTGATAATTTGTGAGTGGTGATACTGAGAGAGTTTTGGGAGGGTGGATTGGAAAGAGGGAACTGATTACAAGTATCTACATGTGACCTCCTCCCTGGGGGATGGACAACAGAAAAGTGGGTGAAGGGAGACATCGGAGCGGTCAAGATCCTGCCTTTTCAATTCCTCCATAGGGAGGCATGGTTGACGGTCATGGTCAACCCCAATGGCTGGATTGAATTCACCTGGCCCAGATGGGCCAATCCAGGTGTAATGCCCACCTAGGTGTACCACCCCTTCCTGGCCGGAAGTTTGAACCTGAGCATATGTAATGGATGGCCCAGTCCCTATGCTAAACCACCTAATAGTATTTGCAAGATGCCAAACACCGTTCTAAGCTTTTTGTGTATAATAATTCAATTATTCCACTTAACAAGCCTATGTGTGGACTCTATTCTGGCCTCATTTTACAGATGAAAAAACAGTGGCACAGGATGATAAAATCATGAGCCTAGGACCACACAGTGAGGAAGTGGGAAGGAGAGACTTGGACCCAGGCTGCAGAGCCCATGTCTTGGGTGCCTACAGCTGCCATGTAGGACACAGAAAAGCATGGAGCAGACTCGGCGTAAGACATTAGGGAGTTAGGAGGACTCTAGCATGAATGTATGTGCTATGACTTCATGAGAGTAGCTGCTACTCAGATCCAGAAGAGAATACAAGCCTTTTGCAAAAATTATTTTTGCCAAGAGAGGGTGGAAAACTGCATCTTGTGCGAAATCCCCCCAACCTGCACATGTGCATAGCTATTTCAGAAGGTTCCAAACAATGTGTGCTGTGCGGCAAACCAAACTGAGCTCAGGGGGAGCTGGTCTTTGGGTTATGTTAGCCAGAAAGTGAGCAGTTTGAACTCACCAGCCACCACTCCAAGGGAGAAAGAGGAGGCTTTCTGTTCCCATGGACTTACAGTCTTCGAAGTGGCAGGGAGCATTTCCATGCCTCCTATGATTAGGATCTCGGAGGGTGAGGGTTGAGTTGGTTGAGACCTGTCTTCAGGGCATTTCCCAGAAGGGCTTCCTGCAGTGGCTCTGCCTTCAGGAATATCTGATGACCTTGAGGGCAGCAAAGTCCTAAACACACTCAGGCAGTGGTTCTCAACCTTCCTAATACAGGTCCTCTTGTTGTGGTGATGCCCACCTCCCCCAACCATTAAATGATTTTCTTGCTACTTCATCACTGTAATTTTGCTACAGTTATGAATTGGGTGAGCCCTGTGAAAGGGTCATATGACTCCGAAAGGGGTTGCAACCCACAGGTTGAGAACCACTGCACTAAGGGTTCCCCGCCCAGGCAGCCCTACCAGTGTCTGGTGTGCATAGTTCTGTGAGGTGAGAGAAATGGACTTAGTGTCTGCTTCTGGTGACAGTTGATGTGGGTGGGCTTTCTCCCTATGCCAAATCCCTCTCGAGCCATTTGTCACCACAACAGAGGGAGCCATGCACAAAAAAGCAAGAAGAGGATGCAGCACAGCAGGACAGCAAGCAGAACAAAGATTGAATAAGCACAATTCACTTCAATCATGAATCGGGTGCCCTTGAGATGTGAGGAAGACCCCAGTCTAGTGACATTAGATCAGGTTTAGGGATTGAGTGAAGGGACCCCTCTTAGCTCCCCTCAGCCCCTAATTTGCTTTCCCATTGACCCTGACCCTTGCATCGTGATTGGTCCTTATTCCAGCATGATGGTTGGTTTCATAACCATGGCATATGGGAATGTGTTAGTCGATAGGTTGTACAGGCACAGCCTCTGGAATGGGTAAGTGAGGAGGCGATTTGGGCTCGCTCATGCAGAACTCTAGTTGTCCTTGACATGACTGGTAGAAGGGATCATGTGAAGTGATTTGAGAATGGCGTTGAGATCTGATAGGTCATGCAGACTTCTAGCTGATCCTGCCAGTACCCTATTTTAAGGAAACATAATGTTTGGCGTTTAAGTCGTATTTGAGCTTAAATTTTGAGCAATAGGCTGTGGCTCACAGTGAGAGTCTATGTGGAGACCCTACATCCATTTTGAGGGGCCACAGATTCAGCCGCTATTGAGTTCTTTCCTACTGCTGACTGGCAGTGGAAAGCTTGTCCCTCAGGCAGTGTGCTTGGGTCCACTCCCCGGGCCAGACTCAACAATATACGGTAGTGTGCACATCCCAATGAAGGTCCCGCTCATGCTCTCACAGGCCCTCCTGAAACTCCATGAATTGATCTGTCTTCAGTCACAATTTTTGTGACAAAGTTGTTTGTTTTCTATGTCTTATTTAAGTTTTCAGGAGCCCAGGTGGTAATGCTGGATAGTGTTGGACTATGAAGAGCAAGGTCGCTGGTTCAAAGCCACTAGTCATTCCACAGGAGAAAGATGAGGTTATTGCTTCCTGTAAAGGTAGCAACTTCAGGATCCCTACACAGAGTCACTATGAGTCAGAGTCAGCAGGACAGAATGGGTGTCATTTTATTTAAGTCACTATGGCTGTGGGTCCTTCCGACACCATTGTGGCCTCATGCGGATGCTCTCCTCCATCCAGAACAGCAGTGTGTGCCTTTTTCTTGTGTAAAACTTAGCAAAGGAGTTCCTAATAAAATATAGTTGAATTGGGAGTCATTTCCCCCTAAAAACAAAGTAAATACATAAATAGAAACGAGACTATGGTGCTAATAACCAGTTGGAGAGTTGAGAGAGCTGAACTCTCAATCCTGATAGAAACCCATTGTGACTGAGCACCTGCTCAAGGTCATCCACAGCCTATGAGGTTGAGCCTATGTGTTGGGGAGTAATTGTGTACATAAAGTTAACAATTTATCTTTCTAAAGATTCTGTCTAAAACTTACTTTAAATAACAAGTTTTCCCCTGGGCTAGGTAAAGTTCAGGGAGTTTAACCCCCTAGCATCCACCCCCTCTCAGCATTCATCATGTTAGGCCAGAGGAGGCAAGTCACACCCACTACCCAGGGAGCACTGCTTCCAAAAGCACATTGCCTGTGCCGGGGCAGAGGGGAGGTACCCGGACCAGAAATGCTGACAGAGTGGAACCAGAGAGCTCAGGCCCCAGCTTCCCGAGGGAGCAGCTGTGATGATTCACTTCTGGATGAATATGTTTAAGCAAAGGCCAAGGGCATGACTTGGGCAGCATGAAAAGCAGATGTGCAGAGGTTGTTCACTGCATTCCAGAAGTTCACACACTCTCCGGAGGCTCCTTGGCTCAATGGCAGGAAGTCATTGGTGGCTTCCAGCTTCAATCCCAAAAGGTCACTGCCGTCCAGTGGATTCCAACCACAGTGACCCTATATGGCGTTTTCAAGACTGTAAATCTTAATGGGAGACAGCATTCTCATTGTCCCCCTTGGGACAGGGAGCTAGCAGCCCATTTTGCCACCAGGGCTCCTTCCTCTCTAATTCTGCATCCAGTCCCTCCGAATATCCTGCCCTGCCCTTGTCTAGGCTTCTTAAATGTGTTCCACGCTGCTTATGTTAGTCTGGGTGCAATCGAGAAACAAATCCACAGAAACACGTATGTATAAGAGAGTTGCATGTAAAGGGTGATTGCACATCACGAAAACATGCTCGCATGTGCTTATGCACCCGCTTTGTCTTCAGCGATCATGTCGGGGTAGGCTGGTGTGCTTTTTCCATGTGGGCTTTGTTGTTTCTTAGCTAGATGGCCCCCTGTTTATCTTCCAGTCTTTAAGACCCCAGACGCTATATCCTTTGATAGCGGGGCACCATGGTGCTTAACTACTACACCACCAGGGTTCATTAGCATGTGACTTATCTCCTGTCATTCACACTAGATGCTCAAAATTGCAGGAGAACAGGTTTCTCCTTTGTGGCCACACCAGGTACTGACAGAACCAAGAACAAAGACACAGTTATATATCTTGACTATCATTTGCATATTATATGCCAGGAATCCCTAGGAAGTGTCTTGGAATTGTTCTACCCTGGTTCAAATTTCACACACCCTCGCAGTTTCCATACAGACTCACCCAAACCCCTAGTAACTGATTTGCACCTCCTATCAACTTGGAGAAAACACCCTATGCCAGATATAGAAGCGGACATACTTGGTACCCAGAAAACCTCTTCAGTGTTTTGAGGGCGGCTCAGCAAACACCCTATGTCAGACATAGAAGTGGACATACTTGGTACCCAGAAAACCTGTTCAGTGTTTTGAGGGCGGCTCAGCAAACAAAATGGGCACAGTGATTAAGCATTCAGCTGCTAACACAATGGTCAACTCTGTAGTGGTTCTGCAAGAGAAGGATATGGTAGTTGACCCCCCAAAAGAGTTACAAACTTGGAAACCCTACGGGTATTTGTATAGGGTCGCTATGTGTTCCAATTGAGATGATTGTCATAGGTTGGGTTTGGTTTAACCCGTCTTACTGAGTATATACATACTCCTTCTTTACACGCGATCAGTTACTTTAGAGGAAAAAGACATGCCTGTCGCAGAACAATCCAAGGACTGGTAAAGGCAACACCCACAAAGACACTCCCTCTGCCTGCCTAACTCTAAAATGCTGCCCATAAAACACTCTGCCTGGTAATATGTGGGCAGCACACTGGGAAGGTGCAGCAAATGTGTGTTGAATGTATGAGGCCATTTCATAGTTTGGTTGCACGATCAGGGTGTCTGTCATAAAGCCCATCTCTTTGACTCCACCTCTCAGCAGAGATGAACACAAGCTTCCCGTTTTTTTCTCGGCAATGTCCTTGTCAAATAAAAGTTCCTTGTAGATCAGTAACTTGCCACAGAGCAAAAGATATGGGAAGAGGCTCATCTTTCTCCTGGCTATGAAATAGAATGGCAAGCCCTTCCCTTCAACACACACACACACACACACACACACACACACACACACACATGCACACACACACACACGCACACATGCACACACTCGCGCACACACACACACACCTGCCTTATAACATCATTCGGTTGATTAGCAAACAAAGCTCTACAACCCAACTATGGGTTTTTCTTCTCCAGAGGAATGACGGACTTATATACCCTGCATTGTCTTTATTTAATGGAATTGCCCCAGTTCTCCTCACCTTTCCTTAGATAGTGCAGTGAACTATTAGATAACTGCAGGTATTGAAAACTAGTATTGATTTCCAGTTTGTGTCACCTTTGGCTTTGAGCAACCTCCACTTCTCTAGTAAGCTTTCCATTGCTTTGGGGAAATTTTCTCTCTCTGAATTTATTATGTGAGGGGGGTAGTGTAATAATCAATGTGCCTATGGAGGACTATCCTTCATGACCTAAACTCATTAAGGGGCAGTGCCTGATGGAGCATCAGGTTGGAGGAAGGCTTATTAACCACCTGCATTATACAGATGACACAATTTTGCTGAAAATGAGAAGGACTTGATTCACTTGCTGATGAAGATGAAGGATTAAAGCCTTCAGTTTGGATTACAACTCAATGTAAAGAAAGCCCAGACCCTCACAACTGGACCTATTGATAACATCATGATAAATGGAGGAAAGATCGAAATTGTCAAGGATTTTGTCTTGCTTGAATCCACAATCAATTCTCATGGAAGCAGCAGAGAAGAGAACAAATGACACATTTCACTAGTCAAATCTGCTGCACGAGACCTCTTTAAAGTGTTGAAAAGCAAGAGATTACTTTGAGGACTGGGGTGGGTTGACCCAGGCCATGGTATTTTCAACTGTCTCATATTCATGTGAAAGTTGAACACTGAATAAGGAAGACCAAAGAAGAATAGATATATTTGATTAGTAGTGATGTAAAAGAGTAATGAATGTACCATGGACTGCCAAAAGAACAAACCCATCTAACTTGGATGAAGTACAGCCAGAATGTTCCTCAGGGCAAGGATAATGAGACTTCGCCTTAACTTTGACATGTTGTCCGGAGAGATCAGTCCCTGGAGCAGGACATCGTGTTCTGGAAAGTAGAGGGGCAATGAAAAAGGGGAAGGCCCTCAACAAATGGTTATTGACACAGTGGCTGCAACAATGGGCTCAAACTTAAGAACAAGTGTAAGAATGGTACAGGACCGGGCAGTGTATGATTATGTTGTATGTATGGTCACAATGAATCCAAACCCTCCCTATGACACTGAACAACAACAACAACAACCACCACCTGACTGAATCCTCTGGGAGGACTCTTGAATGTGAGAAAAATGAAACGAAGCCAGAGGAAGGATTGGAGGATGTCTTAAGTTCTTGTCTTAATCTCCTTAACCAAAAATTATCCAACAAGTCAGTAGCCTTAAAACACTTTTCCCCCTGCTTTGGAGCTTACAGGTTCAAATTTGGGGTGCGACTCTAGGTCAGGGTCCTTCTTTGTGGATACCAGAAAGTTCCTTGGCATTCCTCGCTATCTTTCTCCCCGTACTGTGTGTTACTGGGTCTATCCTGGCCTTTAACTCAGAAGTGTTTAGGTTTAGGCTCAAGCCTATTCTTATATGGCCTCATTTTTTTAACATTTTATTAGGGACTCATACAACTCTTATCACAATCCATACATATACATGCATCAATTGTATAAAGCACATCTGTACATTTTTTGCCCTAATCATTTTCTTTTTTTAACATTTTATTAGGGGCTCATACAACTCTTATCACAATCCATACATATACATACATCAATTGTATAAAGCACACCCGCACATTCCCTGCCCCAATCATTCTCAAAGCATTTGCTCTCCACTTAAGCCCTTTGCATCAGGTCCTCTTTTTTTTCTCTCCCTCTCCGCTCCCCCCTCCCTCATGTACCCTTGGTAATTTATACATTGTTATTTTGTCATATCTTGCCCTCTCCGGAGTCTCCCTTCCACCCTTTCTCTGCTGTCCATCTCCCAGGGAGGAGGTCACATGTGGATCCTCTTAATCAGTTCCCCCTTTCCAACCCACTCACCCTCCACTCTCCCAGCATCGCCCCTCAAACCTTTGGTCATGAAGGTATCATCCACCCTGGATTCCCTGTGCCTCCAGCCCCCATATGCACCAGTGTACAACCTCTGCCATATCCAGCCCTGCAAGGTAGAATTTGGATCATGGTAGTTGGGGGGAGGAAGCATCCAAGATCTGGGGGAAAGCTGTGTTCTTCATCGGTACTACCTCGCACCTTGACTGACCAATCTCCTCTTCTAAACCCCTCAATGAGGGGATCTCCAGTGGCCATACGGCCTCATTTATATTACAAAAGAACTCCCTTCTTTTCAAACAGGATCATGTCCACCAAGGTTCAAATTTCTCACATATTTTGAGGGGGCTACAGATCAATCCATAATGGTTCTTTTGGGTAGCTGTAACAAATGGCTACCAATCGAGTGACTTAAACAGCAGACATTTGTTCTCTCACTTTTCTGAAGGGCCAAGGGTTAAAATTAAGGTGTGGGCAAGATTCATTCCTTCTGAGAGCTCTGAAGGAGAATCAAAGTAGCCTCTCTCTGCTTTTGGTCACTGCTGCTAATCCTTGATATTTCTTGGCTTATAGATGCATTGATCCAATCTCTGCCAGTGTCTTCACACGGGGTCTCTGTGTGCCCAGTCCTCTTCTTATAAGAACACACCAATCAGTGCATGTAGCATCCATCTGAAATCTAAACCCAGAAAGATGGAGCTCTTGAAATCCTTAACTAAGCACATCTGCCAGGACCTCCTCTCCAAGTAAGGCCATAGCCTCAGGTTCCATGTGAACATTAATGGGTGTGTGTGAATGTGATTTAATGTACTATAGAGGTCACGCTTTGGCCTCAGGAGGAGTGTTTCGCCAGTACCTGCTTCACAGCTCTGAGATTGCCCAGGCATTTGCCACATTTTCTTGTCTTCCCACCATTTATCCACTATTAGGCCTTTTTCCCTAAGTTAGTCAAGCGCCAGTTTCTGTCACTTGTGATCATGACCCTCCCTCCCACCCAGGTCACAAATTTAAACTGATACAGGCGGTTTCTTTAAAGGGCACTATGTTATCCTGCCTAGCAAGGATTGCTAAGGAGGGAGGATGAATCAGCGAGAACCCGCTTGCTTCATCCAGCTTCGGGGCAGTCCACAGAGGATTGATCCCTGAGCCACTAACGAATTTTGCAACTGTCACAGAACAATGCAAATAAGTAAGATCCACATCTGCTGAACACCATCATGAGGTCACACTGTGTGTAAATAAATGCCTGTTTCAAGGAGCGAGTAAATCCTAAGGTAAGGAGTGACAGGGCTTTGTTGGCATAAACCCAGCAAGGCATTATGGGTCGGATATTAATGAACTCATGCTCCTGGGCCTCACAGAGCCCCAGCTCAACTGCTTCAGCTTGTTGACAAACTGAACTCAGGGTACCCGGAGAGAGCACTACCATTTTGATGAACAGGGTTGGTTGGGGATGATGCTTCCAAACTTGCATTTTAATATAAATTTGATGCTTCATCTGAGCATTGTGGAAAGCGCATTCAGATAAAAGAGAGGGACAAACATCAAGTGACCAGAGGATGAAACTTCTATCTAATCTGTGCCCACTGGAATTGCTTCGTGGGAAGGTATTTTTTGGGGGTGTGTGGTTGTTCCCCTACCCTGTTCCAAGCCTTCCTCATCATGCCCACCCCCACCCCAGCATACATCCTACTGGAAGAATGTCTCTGAATAATGAAGTTTTAATAAATGAAGCTTTAATGAGCCTGATAGTCTGCCTAAGACCCCGTCAAACTGTAGTCTTTCATTTGTATACTTCCTTCCTTTTTGAAGAAATGGACCTGATGGCAGGTAGTATGTTTCCTTTCCAGGATGAGCTGATAGAGCCTCTCGCTGCTGCAGTGGGAGGTGAAACATTAAAAGGCCCTCTGTTGCCATGAGACATGCCCACTCTCCAAGAGACACTGGGCAGGTTTGCTGAAGCTCCTCAGAATTGACTAGTGGCCCTGGTCCACCCATCTCAACCAACCAAGTCTTCATTTGCACTGCATGCCCTCTCTGAGCTCCAACTGGATGTTTCATTTGAGGATGACAAAGCCTCTATTGTGTGAGAAGTTGCGCAGACATGTGAACTAATCAATGCTCCCCCTGTCCCCGGGGAGTGTGAAATTCTCCCATCATGACTCACCAGCTTCCCTGTCTTAACTCAGGCACTTAATATCAATGGTGTCTCTGCTTCCTTCATTCTTGCACACCCCCCCAGGCATTAACTGTCATCCTTCCTCTCCCTAAAATATACTTTGAATCTATTCACTTCATGCCATCCCTACTGCCCCAAGGTGTGTCTTGCATTGACTATGAAACTAGATTCTGTATCCATTTTCCAGGGCTGTCAAAACAAAGCATCGTAAATCAGGTGGCTTTTAAGAACAGTCCACCACCTGTCTATCAGTTCGTGGTGCAGTGGTAGCTAGAGTGTTGCTGTGAAATTGGAAGCCGTGCCACCGATATGACAAACCCCAGAAGGGTCAGCAATGATGGGCAGGCTTCAGTGGAACCTCGAGCCCTGTGGTGCTCAACCTTCCTTTAATACAATTCCTCATGTTGTGGTGACCCCCAACCATAAAATCATTTTCCTTGCTACTTCATAACTGTAATTTTGCTACTGCCATGAATCGGGTGACTCGTGTTAAAAGGTCGCTGGACCCCAAAAGGGGTCACAACCCACAGATTGAGAACCACTGCTCTAGCCTAAGGCAGACTAGGAAGAAAGACCTGGTGATCTACTTCCAAATATTAACAAATGAAAGCCTTATGGGTCACAACAATATATGGTCCTATAGAGTGCTGGAAGATGAGCCACTGACCTGCACACAACAGCTACAAAAATAGACTCAAACACACCAACAAAGGCCTGCTGAACTCCAAAGCCCTAACAAACCCACTGCACTCAAGTCCATGCCAACACATAGCGGCCCTATAGGACAGGAGTGAACTGTGTATTAGTCTGGGTATGCTAGAGGAAAATCGAGGGAGACTCATGTGTATGAGAGAGAGTTGGTGGTTTTTAAAAATCATTTCCCTATTATTTAATCATTATATTAGGGATTCATACACCTCTTATAACAATCCATCCATCCATCCATCCATTATAAAGCACATTTATACATTCATTGCCCTCATCATTGTCAAAACATTTGCTCTCCACATAAGCCCCTGGCACCTGCTCCTCATTTTTCTCCTCCCTCCCCACTCCCCCCTCCTTATGAACCCTTGATAATTTTATTGGGGGCTCATACAACTCTTATCACAGTCATTCATTCCATCCATCCATCCATCCATCCATCCATCCATCCATCCATCCATCCATCCATCCACCCATTGTGTGTCAAGTACATTTGTACATGTGTTGCCCTCATCCTTCTCAAAACATTTGCTTTCTACTTGATCCCTTGGTATCAGCTCCTCATTTCCCCACTTCCATCCTCCTCCCCCTCCCTCATAAATCCTTGATAATGTATAAATTATTTTGTCATATATTACCCGTCAAACATCTCACTTCCCCCACTTTTCTGTTGTCCGTCCCCCAGGGCAGAGGTTTTATGTAGATCCCTGTAATCGGTTCACTCTTTCTACCCCACCTTCCCTCCACCCTCCTGGTATTGCCACTCTCACCACTGGTCCTGAAGAGATCATCTGTCGTGAATTCCCTGTTTCCAGCTCCTGTCTGTACCAGAGTACATGTTCTGGTCTAATTCTACCTTATAAATCCAGAGAGAGAGTTTTATATCAATCAGTAATTGTACATTAAGCAAACGTCCCAGCCCAGTGCAGATCAAATCCATAAGTCTGATATTAGCCCATATGTCTGATACCAATCTATAAATTCCTTTTCAGACCCATAAAACATGTGCAGTGATGCTGAATGCAGGATAATCACAGGTCAATGGGTGGAAAGTCTTGTGGATCCAGTGGCATTGTAAGCATCTCAGTGCTGGCAGCGATCTCTCTGAGGCTTCTTTGGCTTCAGAGGTCTGGTCGCATCCATTTGGCTTGCCTTCTGCAATGTCTCCCAAGGAGTAGCAGAGAGAGAGAGAGAGAGACAGAGAGAGACAGAGAGAGAGAGAGAGAGAGAGAGAGAGAGAGAGGTGTCTTCCACCTCCAAGGAGGAAGTACCAGATTTCTCAGAGTTCTCAGGAGAAGGCTATGCCCACATAAAATTCTCACTGACTATTTCCAGATTGGCAGCCTAGACTCCACGCCTACACTCCTAATCCTTAACTTGACACAAGATTAGGTGACTACCACAGGCTCCTAATCCATAACAAGCCCATTTATTTTTCCCTGCATACCGACACCAATCCAATACCCAAAGCTTTACCCAATGGGTAGAGATCTACTTCTAAAACATGAATATAGAAATATCGCTTTTGCTTGAAGGCTCTCAAGGAAATGCTCACTGAAAACTCCATTCCTATTATCTCACCTCCCCCAGATTAGTCTTCTTCTGGGCTTTCAGTCACACCAAGATCTCTACTGCCCCAAAGTGCCAAGTTCAAAGTTCCAGTTAATCTCCCTGATCCTGAATTTTAAGAACTGTTTGTGTGGGAGGGAAGGGGTTGCGCTGTTTGTTGAACTGCTGGGTTTTGGAGCCATTTGTTATGCAACCTCATTTTGTCAATGACTGGTTAATTAATGCAGCATTCATTTGCCCTTCTTCCACTCACAGCACATGGCTTGTATCTTTGGGATCACTCTTCCACCATGCTCCATCTCCATGCTTCTGCTGGCATTGACCCAATCTGCCAGCTCCAGGCCTGCCTAGTCAGGGCATGACTTTCCACTGTCCAAAGGGACTTGGTCAGACTCAGTATGTGACTCATGCTAGGTTAATGATATCTAACCCTAAAAATGCCCCAGAAACAATTACCCCATTGCCAATGAGTCCATTTTGAATCATAGAAGGCCCCTGTGGGGTTTCTCAGACTGTAAATATTTATGTGAGCAGAAAGTTCCATCTTTTTCCCTATAAGGTAGCTGGTAGGGTAGCACTGCCAACCTTGCAGTTAGCAATCCAATGCTTACCTGATAGTACCACCAATGATTAGAAAGGAAAAGAGCCTCTCTCTAATAGAATTCCTGAGCTTCTAGATAAAACTACAGCTGTCACCAGGAAGCCTGCGTGAAACTCAAAAGGAAACAGCACTGAAAGGAAAAGGTTCAAACTCTGATGGTATCAACTGAGTGCCAGAACCCAGCTATTCCTGATGCTCTGTCCCCAGACTTACAAATTCCATAAACCTACCCATTCATTCCTTCTCCTGCTCCTTCCCTTCTTACGCCCCAAGGTACTTTGACTTAGCTCAGAAGGCACTCACAACTTCACGGGTTCTTCCTTGCACAGGTGTCTGCTTGCTTCCAGTTCAGTCCTGACATTGTCCCTATCTTTAGCCATGTTAGGCTTGCATCCTAGAGCTTTCCTTTGCTTGTCTCCCTATTGCTCTTGTCCTATGAAGTCTGTGGCTTTATCTTTAAGTCTAAGTCCTGCCCTTCCGCTTTCGTAGAAATCTGTCTCTGTATCTTGGCTCGTGGCAGGTTGTGTCCTTCAAAGATGACTGTCCTAATGTTGCACATCGCACATTCTCTTGTTACAAGATGAATTTGTGTTCATTTTTCCAGAAACAGGGCCTGCTTTCCCTCTTCCTTGCATCTTGGCAGGCCTTTGACTATGGCAGAAGTGTTGCTCTGTGACTTCCACCTGGTCATATTGGGTTGTTCACCATTGGGACCCTGTCAGGATATTGCAAGGAAGACCAAGCCAAATGAAAATGTCACCTATAGGGTTCTTCTTGAGCTCCAACCAATAGAAGTATCAGTTGTGTGAGGGAGTGATTCTTAAGAGAGCTGCAGCCTCTGTCCTTTGAGCTACCCCAGCTAATGCTTGATGAAGCCAAAACTAGTGTCATCACTGAGCTCTGCCCAGATTGCAGATTTGTGAGCAAAATTGATGTTATCATTACTTTAAGATGTTATTTGTGGGGATACTATCTGTTTGCAGCAGATTATCAGAATACTGCCTAATCAGACTGCATTGCCAGTTTTACTCTCTCTCTCCATATATATATATATATATATATATATATAGATAGATAGATAGATAGATAGATAGATAGATAGATAGATAGATATAGAGATAGAGATAGATAGAGAGAGATAGAGAGATAGAGAGAGAGATAGAGAGAGATAGAGAGAGAGATATATATAGAGATATAGAGATATAGAAATAGAGATATAGAGATATATAGATATAGATATCCTCTTCTCATCTGTCAGTTGGTTGTACTATAATGGTTTGTGTATTGTTATGATGCTGGAAGCTCTGTTCCCAGAATTTCAAATACCAGCAGGATTGCCCATGGTGGACAGGTTTCAGTGAAGCTTCTAGACTAAGACAGACAAGGAAGAGGGGCCTGACCGTCCACTTCCAAAAATTACTGAAAGAAAACCTTATGGATCACAAGAGAACACTGACTGACTAATGTGTTTTGGACACACTATCAGTGGACAATTGCTAGAGGAAGACATCATATTTGATGAAATAGAGGGACAGGGAAGATCCTTGTTGAGGCAGATTGACCTAATCGCTGCAACAATGGACTTCAATATTCAGGAATGTGTGACAATGGTGCCAGATAAGACAGCACTCCATTCCATTTCATATAAGGTCTCCATGGATCACAGTAGACTTGATGGCACTCTCTATATGTTTGTCTTCAGTGACTTCCCATAGGGCTGCTCTGCCTGGCAGCCTCTATTCTTCATGCTTCCAAATGGGGAGCACAACAGGTCCATAGTCACTGATATTCCCCTCAATCACCAGGTAAAGTAAGGAGGCATGAAGCTAACTAGGTTGTTCTCTCTGCCTTGTCTCTCTTCCTTTTCCCCTCCTCCAACAGGGCTAGAGGGGGTAAATACTTACCTTGCAGTCTAGAAGAGAATTTCTTCCACACCAAAATCTTCTCCTTCCTCAAAAGGCACATACATGCCTTTCTCCTTGTTTTGAATTAAAATGGCAGATGGGATGGTAGGAAAGAAAATGAACTAGTCTAACAGAATGGCCAAACAGATTTACCTTCCACATAAGAATGCAAATAACTCCTCAATCTTGTTATAGAGTCATGATATGATGAGCTCCATCAAAGCAGAGTAGAACACCACGGAGGTCAGACCAGAAAGACCATATTGAGTTGATTTTGTATGAGAGATTCTAGTTGCTAATTATACTTTTCATAACAGACATATGGCAGGTATAGAAGCCCAGACTTAAAATGTCTTTATCTAATTGCCTGCCTAAATATATATTTGCAATATGGTCTTCAAAGGGAATACTTTCTTTACCTTAAATTCCATTTCTTTTTCTGCTCTTTTATGTAATTTTATTTAAGTATCATTGGTGTACAATAAACCATAGTGTGTTTTGCTCTTTGAGGTTTTTAAAAAGAATCATTTTATTGGGGGCTCCTACAACTCTTCTCACAATCTATACATACATCCACTGTGTACATTTGTTGCCATCATCATTCTCAAAACATTTGCTTTCTACTTGAGCCCTTCGTATTAGCTCCTCATTTCCCCTCCTTCCCCCTCCCCCTCCCTCATGGACCCTTGATAATTTATAAATTATTATTCTGTCCTATCTTACACTGTCCGACATCTACCTTCACCCACTTTTTTGTTGTCCCTCCCTCATGGAGGAGGTTATATGTAGATCCTTGTAATCAGATCCCTCTTTCTACCCCACCTTTCCTCCACCCTCCTGTTATTGCTACTCTCAGCACCAGTCCTGAAGGGGTCATCTGTCCTGGTTTCCCTGTGTTTCCAGTTCCTATATGGACCAGTGTATATTCTCTGGTCTAGCCAGGTTTGTAAGGTAGAATTGGGATCATGATAGTGGGCGGGGTAGCATTTAGGAACGAGAGGAAAGATATATGTTTCATCGTTGCTACACTGCACCCTGACTGGCTCATCTCCTCCCAGCGACCCTTCTGTAAGGGGTTGTCCAGTTGTCTACAGATAGATCTTGGATCCCCGAACTGTACCCCCCCTCTTTCACAATGATATGATTCTTTTTGTTCTTTATGCCTGATACCTGATCCCTTCTACATCTTGTGATCACACAGGCTGGTGTGCTTCTTTCATGTGCGCTTTATTGCTTCTGAGTTAGATGGCCACTTGTGAACCTTCTAGTCTTTAAAACCCTAGACTATCTTTTGATAGATAGGCTCCATAAGCTTTCTTCACCTCATTTGTTTATACACCCACTTTTTGTCTTGAGTGATTGTGTCGGGAAGGTGACCATCATGGAATACCAGTTCCTTAAATTCCATATCTATAGGCTTAAGTCTTAGCCACAGGAAGCCTATTTTTATTTTATCCCTGGAACAAAATCTTGCAATAATTTTCTCTTTTTGGGTAAGTCCATCCTGAATCACTTATCCTTTAACATTTACAAGAATTTATCTGTAACCAACCCCATTTACATAGTCTCATTCATGCTATTTCCACAATAATTGCTAATAACCCTATTTTTTAGAATCGGAAGAAAGCATCAGCATCAATATCCCATTGCCACTGAGTTGATTTCAACTCATGGGTACCCTATAGGACAGAATAGTATTGCCTCATAGGTTTCCAAGGCTGAAAAAAAATCTCTTTATTGTGAGATGGGTGAAGGTTTACAGAATACATCCGTTTTCCATGTGACAGTTCACACATATTTTGCTTCATGATATTGACTGCAGTCTGCTCAACGTAATATCACTTATTGCACTTCCTCCTTGTATTTCCTGTTTCCATTCCCCCTTCTTTCCTCACCCTTCTGAACTTTATCTTTGAATAAATTATATCCTTTTGATTCAAATAGTTGATTAGTGTTACTTTTTACCTTATAGATCTACCTATTGTTTGGCTGAAGATTGAGCCAAGGGAGTGAGTTCAGTTCCAGATCTGAAGGTGCCTAAGGACAACAGTCTTGTGGGTTCCAAGAATCTCTCTCTGAGCAATACCCCTGAACTTTTAAAATAAGTTTAAATTTTGTTGCACATATTTCTCCTTTCTATCCCAAAATTCCAAAGCAAACTCATTATCATTGTGTTGAAGCTGACTCATAGAGACCCTACAAGATAGAATAGAACTTCACCCTTTCATTTTCCAAGTCTTAAATCTTTACCAGAGCAGACAAACTCATATATCTCACATGGACCAAGTGATAGGTTAGAACCACTTACTTTGTGGTTAGGAGCTCAATGAGGAGTCCACTCTGCCATTAGAGCTCGTTAAGAATGCTATGCAGGATTCCCTAATGCTATCCCTCTCAGATCAGTTGGTAGTGGTAATAAATGTAAATCTTAAGGGGGTCAGACTGCCACATCGTAACTCTTCCTTGGGGAAGATGGGGGGTTTGAACTGCTGATTGATTAGCCCTTAAGTGCTTAATTACTGCCTCACCAGGGTTCTCCTTAACATCAGAACAGTGGACACTTATTGGTTTATCTTGCTGGTCTCTGTTCCCTAAAAATTGCACTTCATCCACAGGGTTTTCTTCCACAACACACAGCTGCTAGCATTTTTGGTTTTTTTCTCCACATGACTTCACCTTCCTGGTCAAAGCTGATTTGTCCAGGGCTAAACACACAATGAAAACATAGCCATATTTGCACACTACACAATTTGAAGTGAGACAGCAAGCTATTTGTTGAGTTTTTTGAATGACAGAAGTCTAAAAGGAAGTGTTATGATACAGGAAACAGTGAGTTTTGATGTCCAGGATCTATGCTGGGGACCCAGTTGGCACTCCGAATGACTATTCAAAGTGATGGTATGAATTCTCCTCTTCCATGACCTACACATATAATAGATATAACCACTAAGTCCATGATTTGACAAATGTCTTGTGTGAATGAGTTTTGGTTCCCCATAGGATTAGATCCTGAGACAAAGGTTTTAATTAAGCCATTTTTGGGGGAGATATCAATAAGGAAATGGGAAACAGAAAAGGGAAAGAAGGCAGCCAATGAAAATACATTATCAAACAATTTAAAATTGTGAGCAACTGGAGGTTAATCTTACTGGAGACACTCTAGAAAATCCACTAGTTATTCTGCCCAGAATGTGAGGGAGTGTGGCTATTTGTCCAACAACTCCTATGGGTCATTGGTTAAGGGTTACTCCAGGAAGCAAGAATTAACTCCACAACCTCCTAAGCCATGCATGCTCAGGTACAGTGGTCTACAGAAACTAGAGAAAGCAGGAAGAGAGATATGCTGGCCATTCGGAATTAGGCTAGCATGCCAAGTTGTCAGACATGTCAGGTTCTTGCACTATCATAACTTGTGAGATATACCACTGGTATTTCAAACACAAGCATAGTTACCCGTGGTGGAAAATTTTCAGAAAAGCTTACAAGCTAAATAGACTAGAAAGAATAACCTGCCAATCTACATCTGAAAAAAATAGTGGTTTTTGTGGAGCACATTGATAGCAGTGGAATATTTTTTCATATAATGCAGGATGATGAACCCCTCAAGTTGGAAGACACTCAAAATATAATTGAGGAAGAGCTGTCTCCTCAAAGTAGAGTTGACCTGAGTGATATAAAGTTTTCAGGACCTATATTTGTTGATGTAGCAATGACTCAAAATGAGAAGAAACAGCAGTACTGCAATAACCACTAACAAGAAGATGGGATGCATGAAATATGGATCTAGAAAAATTGGAAGCCATGAAAAAATGGAACACATAAAGATCAAACACTCTAGGTGTTATTGAACTGAAATAGACTGGTATTGGCCATTTTGAATGTCATAATAATATGGTTTACATACCAGAGTAACAAATTTGAAAGGAATGGATGACTTTCATGTTAAAAAAGAGAATGTTTCAACATCGATTCCAATATTCACCATTGTTAGGTGTAGGATATATTACACCTACAAGGATGAATAATTAATAAAGTTATTATTCAAATTGACACACCAACAACTAATGCTAACAATAAAGCCATTGAGGATTTTTACCAACCTTTTCAGTCTGAAATTGATGAAACATGCAATCAAGATTACTGATGACTTGAATGCAAAAATTGGAAACTAAGGAGGAGGATCACTAGTTAGAAAATATGGCCATGGGGATGGAAGCCACATGGGAGATCTCATGACAGAATATTCCTATAAGGATGGCTTATTGATTGAACATTTATTTTTCAGTGATGTAAACAGTAACCATAGACATGGATAATGTATATTGGATAGACATACACAGGAATTAAATCAACTACATCTGTTGAAATAAACTACTATATATACTCGAGTATAACCCAAGGCAACTAATTTTACCCCCCAAAGCTGGGGTGCTTTTTCAGCATAAAAAATGTGCAGAAAAAAACTCGGCTTATACTCAAGTATTTACGGTATAAAGAAGTTCAATATCATCAGTCACGAGACTGGAGACCAACTGTGGAACAAACCATCAATGGCAAATTCAACTCGAATTCCAACAATATTAAAACAAGTCCCCAAGAGTCAAAGTATGAATTTGAGTATATCTCATCTAAATTAGAGGATACTTCAAGGAGAAAGTTGACACATTGAACACAAATCACCTGAGATGATACGAGTTCTGCAATAATATCAAGAACATCATAAATAAAGAAATTCAAAGATAATTAAAAAGATAGAAACTAAAGAAAAGACAAAATGGATGTCACGTTGAATGTGGAGTAGCTGAAGCCAATGAAAGAAATGATGAAGTACGAAAAAGAGAGAGAGAGAAATATAGAAATAATTGATGAAGTAAAGACGCTGAATAAAGAAGCTGAACATAAAATTTCAAAGGGGAATTCAAAAAGATGGAATAAAGAATTATATGAAAAGGTGCAAAGACCTGGAATTAGGACAGCAAAAATGAAAAGCATGTGCATTTCACTAGCTGAAAAAATGGAAGAGAAATTCAAAATACAGAATTACACAGATAGCATCAAAAGAAGGTGAAAGGGATTCACTGACCACATGAAGCCCAGGCTCCACAGGGCTGAGTCCAGAAGACCAAGATAGCATAGGGTTCTCACTGCAGATTGCTCTGAGGGTACTCTCAGTAGTAGGCCCTGGATCAACTTGGGAAAATGTAGAACTCAAAATAAGAAGACTAACCTTAGGATATGATAGGCACTAGTGGAATTCCCACTTGACACCTGACCTCACCTCCATGGCTCAACTTTCAGCCCCCAAATAGGAGACCTATACTGTCAACGATGTACAATTCAGAGCCCAGCATTTGTCAGGGAGTTACTCAGAAGGCAGGAAGGAATAGGAACAAAAGAACAATGGAAACGGCAAACAAAGGGAGGGAATAGGAAAAGTAGTATTGCATTGTAGGTATTGCAATTAATATCATAAAACATTGCATGAATTGTAAGGAAATTCAATTTACTCTGTAGATTTTCCCTCACATCACAATCAAAACAGTGTAAAAAGAAAATAAGTCATATGACCGAGTACACTGGTAGATCTTGCTGAAGACCAATTTCCAGTGTTAAAAGATGTCACTTTGAAGAATAAGGCACAGCTGAGCCCTAGTGGTATAGTGGTTACAAATATAATGCGTCAGAACCAACCCAGTTGGGTTGCTCAACACAAGATCAACAGTTCAGCTCCCATACAAAGTTCCAGTATTGGAAACCCACAGGGATATCTCTCCCCTGTCCTATAGAGTTGCTAAGGATTGGAATCAACTTGATGGCAGTGAACTGGATGTAAGCCAGGCTGACTAGAGACACAAATCAAGTGCCACTCATATATGTGCAATAAATAGTTTTCTATCAAGAAGTCATTATAGTATTTCTATTTCAAGGAACTATCACAGGCCAGTCCAACTAAAGTCCATAAGTCCAACACTAGCCCATAAGTTCCTTTCCAACTTACGCAGTTACATGCAATGATGCAGAATGCAGGGATGTCAAAGGCCAGTGATTGCAATGTCTTGTGGACCCAAGGTCGATGGAAGCATGGCAAGACTCTGGCAGCTCTCAACGTGGGCTGCAGTCAGGTGAATGCAAAAAGAAGGGGAGGTTCCCAGGGCCCTCCTTATGAGAAGGCCATGGCCACAAAGAGGCACCATCAGGCTATGGTGTGATTGACAGATTGGATACCAACCTTACACTTTTACATATCTTCAAACTGACATCAAATTATATAACTATCATACTATGGCATTTTCAATCACCTCATATGTACTTGAAAATGGACAATAATTATGAAAGGTAAAATAAAAGTTGATGTCTTTGAATTATGATGCTGGTGAAGAATATTGAATATTCCATGGACTTTCAGAAGAAGGAACAAATCTTTCTTGGCGGAAGTAGAGCCAGAATGCTTCCTAGACGTGAGAATGGCAAGACTTCATATCACATACTTTGGACATGTTAACAGCTGAGCATAGTCCCTAGAGAAGGATATCATACTTGATAAATTGGAGTGGTGAAAAAAGAAGAAGGTCCTCAATGGGATGAGTTGGCATACTGGCTGCAAAAACGGTCTCCAACATTCACTGTGAGGAAACAGGATGTGGGTGCTATGAGTTAGAGCCAAATTAACAGTGTCTAACAATGACAACTCCCCCCCCCCGCCCCATCTGTCAATTTGCTGCACTGTGGTAGCTTGTGCTTTGCTGTAATGCTGGGAGTTAGTCCACTAGTACTTCAAATACCAGGCAGGATCACCCACGGTGAACAGATTTCAACACAGCTTCCAGACTAAGAACTGACAGGACGACAAAACAATCAGTCCACTTCTGAGGGATTCACCATTGAAAACTTTCTGCATAGCAGTAAAATATTGTCTGATATAATGCCAGAAAATGAGCCCCTCAGATCGCAAAACAATCAAAATATCACCGAGAAAGAGAGCTTCCTCAAAGTAGAGTCCACCTTAATGATAACTCAAAACCTCACAACAGGAGCTGGAGAAAACATCATAATAAATGGAGAAAATATTGAAGTTATCAAGGATTTCGTGTTGCTTAGATTCACAATCAAGAAACCAAATAACATATTGCATTAGGCAAATCTACTGCACATAACCACTTTAAAGTACGGAAGATCAAGAAATTCACTTAGGATTAAGTTGCGCCTGGCCCAAGGCATGGTATTTTCCGCCACATCTTATGCATGTGAAACTTGAACATTGAATGAGAACGACTGAAGGAGAACTGGTGCATTTGAATTAAGGTACTGACAAAGAAATACTGAAAGTACCATGGGTGGAGAGAAGAACAAACAAATCTGTCTGAGAAGAAGTGCAGCTAAATGTTCCTTGGCAGATAGGATGGCGAGACTTCATCTCCTGTACTTTGCAGATGTTATCAGGACAGACCAGTCCCTGGAGGACATCATACACATTACAGTGGAGGGGTTGCAAAAAGAGGAAGACACCCGATCAAATGGATCGAGACAATTCCTACAACAATGGGCTCAAACATAACAACATTTTTGAGTATGGAGCAGGACCAGGCAATGTTTCATTCTGTTGTGTAGGCATTATTATGAGACAGAACTGACTTGAAGGCATCTAGCAACAAAGTGTACTAAAGCTTTCTGGCACCTTCATTTGCTGATGGATTATAATTCAAAATGAGAAAAATCATTGCAACCATTCATTAATAATCAGAACATGAAACGTGAAAAATAAGAATCTAGGAAAATTGGAAATCATAAAAAACGGAATCTGACCTATAAAGATCAGTATCCTAGGCATTGGTGAGTTGAAATAGTCCCTTTGAATCTTAAAATGATAAGAATGACTATGCTGACAATGACAAATTCAAAAGAATGTCTCTTTCATCCTCAAAAAGAACATTTCTAGATCTATTTTGAAATGCAATGCTGCCTGTGACAGAATAATATCTATCTTCACACACAAGGAAGGCCGGTTAATAGAACCATTATTCAAATTTTCTCACAAACCACTAAAGCCAATGAAGAATTGTACCAACTTCTTTAGTCTGAAATTGAGCACACATGTACTGAAAATGCATTAATAATTGCTGACAATTGGAATGCACACATGGAAACAAAAAGGAAGGAAGAGTAATTAGAAACTATGGCTTTGGGGATCGAAAAGAAGCTGAAGAATGCATGAAAGAATTCTGCAAGAGCAATAACTGCCTCATTGCAAACATCTTTATTCAACAACAGGAGCGGCATATATACATGTGGAATACACAGGAATGGAACTGATTAAATCTGTGGGAAGACATGATAGAGAAGCTCAATATCATTGAGACAAAATAAGACCAGGGGCCAACTATGTAACAGACTATCAATTACTAATATGCAAGTTCAAGTCATACCTGAAGAAAATTAAAATAAGAACGCAAAAGAGCCCAAATACAGCCTACATTATATCTGTGGTCGGCTGGGGTTTCTAGAGAAACAAACCAGTGATACTGATACATGTAGAAGAAGGAAATTTATATCAATAAAGAATTTTACATTAAGAAGTCCACACAACAAGAAACCCCAGTCCAACTCCAGCCCATAAATCAGATGCAAACTAGAGGCCCTTCCAGACTCATGAAGCTGTTGGAGGAATAGCCCAAGAAACAGGAAAACCACAGGTTGGTGGAGGCAGAGTTGGGAGAATCCAAAGTCAACAGACAGTTGGCAGGCCACAGACAGCTCTTAGGGTCAGCAGGTCTCATGGTGATTGCCATCCCAAGAAGCCAGACGTAGGGTCCAGGGTCTTTTCATCAGGAAGAAAAAGAGTGAGCCCATTCTCCACAGTCTACTTATAGCTATGAAATAGGTCACACCCCCAAGGAGACTGTGACCTGCACCTTCTGAAGATCCTGGTCAAGCTAAATTGACACCAAACCTTACTATCACAATATCTCACCTGAATTTAGAGCCTATCTCAAGAATGGTTCGGACATATTGAACATTAATGATCAGCTACCTGAAGACTTGTGAAATAGCATCAAGGTCATCAATCTTGTTTTTTTTTTTTGTCATGTCAACTGGGGCTATTTATTTATTTATCATAAATTATTTTATTGGGGGCTCCTCAAAAAGATCATTAATAATACAGGAAAGAAAGAAAATACTACAGTGGATATCAGAGGAGACTGTGAAACTTGCTCTTGAACCTAAAGCAGCTAAAGCAAATGGAAGAAATGATGAAATAAAAGAGTTGAACAGAAAAATTTGAAAGGCCAGCTTGAGAAGATAAAGTAAAGAATTATATTGTAACGTGTAAAGACCTGGAATTAGGAAAGCAAAAGGAATGAGTACAGTCAGCATATCATAAATTGAAAGAACAGAAGAAAAAATCCAAGCCTTGGACTAAAATGTTGAAGGATTGTTTATCAAACTATTGAATGATGCAGGGAGAATCCAAAGAACATGGAAGGAGTATACAGAGTCTCTGTACCCAAGAATTAGTTGAGGTTCTACTAGTTCAAAAGGCCAAGAGGAAGTTGAAGCTGCAATGTAAGCATTAGTGCAAAGCAAGGAAGGGATAGGAATGGAAATATTTCAACACGCTCATGCAGTGATAGTCCATGTCAAGAAATTTGGAAGATAGCTATCTGGCCAACCAACTGGAAGTGATTAATATTTGTGTCCATTCTAAAGAAATATGATGCAACAAAATCTGCAAATTAATTTAAAATAACATTAATATGACATGCAAGTACAATTTTATTGAAGATAACTTTAAAAGTAGTTATAGCAATATGTCAACAGGAAGCTGCCAGAAATCCAGGCTGTATTAAAAGAGGGCATGAGGCAAAGTATATCAATGCTGATTTCACATGGACCTTGGCTGAAAACAGAGGATACAAGGAAAATGCTTACTTATGTACTATTGACTATGCAGAGGATTTTACTGTGTATCATAACAAACTTTGGGTAGCATATGAATACATATGAGAACGATGGGAATTCCCGTACATTTAATTGTGCTCCTGTGGTACCTGTACATAAACCAACAGGAAGTGGTTCGAATAGAACAAGGGGATAGTGCGTGGTTTAAAATCAGGAGAGTGTGTGTTGTGGTTATATCCTTTCACCATATGTGTTAGACAGGGTTCTCTAGAGAAACAAAACCAGGACATTTATGATTTGATAGATAGATAGAACACACGAAGGAATATAACAGCTAATTAGTCCACATAGCAGTACAGAGGACTCAGTTTAACTCACTTCCATGCAACAGTAAATATGGCAGTACAGCCAGGCAGCAAACTGCAGAACTAGGTAAGGCAGCCACACACTGGTCTGATCACCAGAGAGCAACTGAGAGATAGGTGTGGCTTGCTGAGCCATTTATCTCTTTGCCCACTAATCAAACTGCGAACTTATTAATCCCACATGTTCTTATTGGCCAGGTTGGCACTATAAACCTACCTATCTATCACACTATACTTATTCAAATAATCTGAGAAGCTGCTCTGTATGAAGAAGTTGAGACATCTGAATTGGAGGAAGAATCATTAACAACCTGTGTTATGCAGATGACCCAATCTTACTGGTTGAAAGTCAATAGGCCTTGAAGTACTTACTGATAAAGCTCATATAAATTAGTCTTCAACACTAAGAATACAAATGTCTTCTCAACTTGACAAATATAAACACACAACATCATTACAAATAGAGAAATGTAGCTAAACTCTATTTTACTTGGACCCACAATCAATACTCACAGAAGCAGCAGTCAATAAATCAACGTATTTCATTGGAAAAATCTGTTGTAAAAGACCTCTTTAAAATGTGAAAGAGCAAATGTTTTACTCTGGGGATTAGCAAGTTATGCCTGCTTTTAGCCTTGATATTTTTAATCACCTTAGATGCATGTGAAAGGAGTCTTAATTTCAGTGTCTGGTATGGGTTGAATGACTCACAGCAAGGTTGGTGGTTCAACCCACTTGCTGCTCCACAGAAGAAAGAGGAAGCTATTTGACCCTGTAAAGATTTACAGCCTGAAAACCCTATATGGTCACTATGAATAACAATAGACTTGATGGTAATGTTTGACATATGCATGTGAAAGATGGACCATAATTAAGGAAGACTGAAGAAAATATGATGCCTTTAAAATATGATGTTGCAAATAATATTGAATATACCACGAATGCCCAGCAGAACAGAGAGGTCTGTCCCAGAAGAAGTACAGCCAGAATGTGTTTTAGAAGTGAGGATGGTAAAACTTCATTTCATATAGTTTGAACATGGTATCAGGAGAAATTAGTCCCTAGAAAAGGACAAAATACTTGGTAGAGCATCATCAAAAAACAGGTAAACCCAGAATGAGATGGATCAACACAGTGGCTGTAACAATAGGCTAAAATATGACCATTGTGAGGATGTCACAGGACTAGAAAGGCTTTTATTCTATTGTGCATAGGGTCACTATAAGTGGCAGTGTGTGAGCTTTTGTTGATTAACAACACTGGGATATGAGCAATGTCCCCATGGCATATGCTAAACTGTCACCATGCTGGACACAGTTGATCTTTGTGGCTTTAGAGGGTAATTATTTGGAGGGTTATGATTCCACTGAATTTTTTTCTGTGTATTCAAACTATTCCATCCTAAGATTCTACAGATCTATCCAAACCAAGCTCACTGCCATTGAATCAATGCTAACTCATATCGACCCTACAGGACATGGGCAAAATTGTACCTGTGAGGTTCTGAGAATGTACCTCTTTACAGAGTAGAGTCCCATCTTTCTCCCGAAGAGCAGCCGGTGTTTTCAAAATACCGACCGTGCAATTAGCAGCCCAATGTGTAACCAAGAACTATTCAGGGAAGCTAGAGGGAGAGCATGAAAAGAAATGAGTAGTTGAGGTGGCTGGATGCACATCCATCCCTTTGTTCTACTCTCTATGACTTTTTCTGAGTTCATTCAAAATGTAAATTAAGACACAAAATAGAATTCTACCCAACCCTGCTATATGCCTAAACAGTATCCATTTTTCTCATTCTTACTACTAATAGAAGCTCAATTTTGTTTAGGGTGATAATGTACCTACTTAAATCGCTCACTCCTAGGCTGCCTTGCAGCTATGCATAAACATTTGACCCAGTTTGGGCCAAATATGTGTAGGAGAAAGATACTGAGTAGGACTCCCAAGAAAGTTTTTGTTGTTGTTTAAGGCAAAACACTTGTCTGGCATAACCCATTTCATTTTTGTCCTTGGCTCTTCTGCTGTCATGCTCCCTAGTCAGAATATTGAAAGATGGGAGAGTCACATAGGTTACATGAGTTTGGCAGACCAAAAAGCATGCATTCTCCTATATCCAAGATGAGTCCCTGAGCAAATACGCCAGACCTAGGCTACCTATTTCAAGACTTACTATTGTATAAGACAAACCCCTGTGTGGTGCAAAGGGTTAACACAATTCACTGCTAAGCCAAAGATGCCTTGGAAGAAAAACCTGGCAATCTACATTTAAAAATTCAGCCCTTGAAAACTTCATGGAGCACAGTTCTACCCTGAATCATATGGGGTAACTGTAAATCAGAATCAATTCAGTGGCAGCTGGTTTGGTATTTTTGGTGTTAATATAAGAAAAATTAAGCTTTTGTGATTAGACCACTAGAGTCGGTTTGTTTTTTTCCCATGTAGCCAGATGCAATTTGGACTGATAGAGAAATAATTAAAAGAATGTAGAGTTAAGTAAGCGTAATGATTATGGAACTAATCATTTAGCAATGGGCTGCTAACCACAAGGTCAGTAGTTCAAATACACCAGTCACTCAGGGGGAGAAAAATGAAGCTCTCTGCTTCTGTAAAGATTTACAGTCTTGGAAGCCCTATATTGGGTTGCTATAAGTTGTAATCAACTTGATAGCATTTTATTTGTTTGAGTTTGGTGACTAGTATGTAAGCTTTGAGGGGGTAGTAATAGATACTTTGAATACTATTCTTAGCACTATAGGTGTTATGTCTTTTGCAAATGGATAAACGAACAAAAGCGATATTCATTTTGTGTTTTCTCTAGTTAGCCTTATTCTTCCAAGAAGATTGCTCAAGTGTTAAGACCCAGTCTTCTCAGGCATACTTGAATAAAAGAATAACTGATAGACACAGACTTGAACCCTTGCCTGTGTGATCATTGGTGTGTCACTGTTTTTCAATCCATTTCTCATCTGTGAACTGGGGATTACACACGTAGCCCACAGGGTTCTTTTGGAGATTCAGAGTAATATGTGTGTCTTTGATTGAGTGCCCGTGCATGCCGAGCTTATTCCTCAGGCCTGGGTGCAGGGAGTCTATTTGAGATCTGATGGCAGGGAGTGGGAATAGGAAAGCTGACGCAAGACTGAGTTAGGGGGAGAAGCAATCACAATGGGAACGGGGTGTTGAGGCTTTTAATGTAGGATACAGGGGCTTGATTCCCCCAGGACTTCTGAGGAACATGGGTGCTGTCCTAGAATTGTCTACCAGAAACAGGAGGCTGGGCTCTTCTTCGCCTGTAGTGGTGTTGAGCATTCCTCCTAGTAAGGTGACCTCTCCTACCTTCCTGGGTTTGGCTTTCCATGCCTTTGAAAAGGCTTCGAGGCAGAAGGACATGGAGAGCTGCGTGCTGCACAGTTGTGATAAGACACCATTTCAGCAGGAGCCTGCACTTACATAGAGCCGTTCGCCACTGCTATGATGGATATCAGGAGGAGCCCTTGAAGTGCAGTGGTTACAAGTTGGTTTGCTAACTTCAAGGTCAACAGCTCAAAACTACTAGCTCCAAGGAAGAAAGATGGGGTTTTCTACTCCAATAAAGAGTTGTAGTGTTTGAAACTCGCAGGGGGCAATTGTACACTGCCCCACAGGATCGCTATTAGTTGGTATTGACTGGAAGGCAGTGAGATGGTGTCAGAGATGGGTCAAAGGAATGTGGCATGGCAACCCTAAGAATCTGCTACAGAACCAGAAAGTGCCTGGGATAGATGAGTTTATTGTGCTTGGCCTTTTAAAACCATCAAACGGGCAACAGTTAGAAAGTCAACATACCAAGTGTCATTGGATATCCGGGGAAAGCAGAGAAACACTGCTAATGATGCAGGTTTGCTGCACAGCAATCTGGCAGAGCTTAGTGAAAGTCCATTGAATGGACCCTAGGACCTAGTGAGCCCCTCCTGGGCGTACAACCAAAGAAGCGCAGTCACTGAGTTGACTTTCATTCCTCGTGACCCTATCAAACAAAGCTGAATGGTCCCATGATGTTTTCAAGGCTTCTATTGGGAAGTAGACAGCCATGCCTTTATCCCACAGTGTGTGGAAGACGGCTTCAAACTACTGACCTTTGGGTTAGCAGCCAAGCACTTAATATCTCCCCCATCAAAGCTCTCTCCTGGATGTAGAAAAACAAACAAAACCCCAGTTGATTCTTCCTCATTAGCAACCCTACAAGCCACAGTAGAATTGCTATTTTAGGTTAACAAAACTAAATTCTTATGACAGCAGACAGCCTCTCTTTGCTCCATGGAATAGCTGGTGGGTTGGAACTGCTCACCTTGGGGTTAGCAGCCCAACACATAATTCCTGGGTATATAGACCAAGCTATTTATCCAATTCACAGGGCCCTTGGGACATTTTTACAAGAATGGTCACCACACTGATACCTGCAGTAGAGAAGAGTTGGAGCTGAATTGGATGCCAATCAACAGACAACTGAAGAAGGAAACAAAAGAAAGATGATGATTGCTCATGACCAAGTGGCACACAGCAGCACATACAATTGATATGCAGCATGGCAATAACTCTTAATGACATTGCAAGGAGTTGAAAAGGTCAAAAACGGAATGAGATTTATATTGCAGTACCATTCATGGAAGCTGAAAGCCCATTCACCAAGCAGCATGGTCTAGTGCACATGGCTGTATGCCTATAAGGACACACACACACCAAGCACCCAGCAGGGGGTATTAGTCTGAAGAGGGGAATGGAAGTGATGTGAATGTGGAAAAGGAGGGACAACACACAAGCAGGGCCTGACATTGATCAGGGTTCACGGTGTGCTATAAAGTAGGCATGATTAATCACTTCCCTGTACCAGAAGGCTGAGCTAGATTTTTAAAGCAAATCGAGTGCCTGGAACACAATGGTTGTTAGCTGCTGTTGAGTCAGCCTCCATTCCAACTCACTGTGACAACCAGCTCCCAGTGACTCCATGGGCAATATTCTCTCTGGTCCTGCACCATCTCTTTGGTTGTGCATCAGATTGTGATTCACAGGGGTTTTCGTTAACTGGTTTTCAGAAGAAGAAAGCCATGCTCTTCTTCATCGCTCATCTTATTCTGGACACATCACAGAAACAGGTTCAGTCTCAAAGCCGCACCCAACCAAGCTTCCCCATTTCAGTATCATAGCAACACAGAATCAGTTCAGTACCTCAGCAATAACCAAGCATCCCCCTGACAAATGAGTGTTGGATGCACATGAGTTTCATTGTCTTGGACTCAAACCCAGATCTCCCACATGAAAAAGGAGAATTCTACAACTGAACCACCAATTTACCCTCAGAATATAATATGTATCCAGTAAATGGTTATTAAGAATGTGGCTGCCAGGAAAATCCAGCAATTTCCTGCCAAGGCTTAACACTAATATCTTCCCCCACACACTAGAAGGCTGCAGAGGAATGACTTTCTCCATGCCAGCCCTGGTATCTAGACAAGGGACCCTAACACTGAACCACTGAGCCCCAGCAGGCTGGGGAGCAATGTCAAATTGGATGAGGGACAATCCTGGTTGAGTTAGTTTCCCTAAGCTCGCAGGGCAGTTTAGCATGTCCACAGCTGTGTTCTGAATAGCCATGCGATTACCACCGAGAGAAATTCTACATGCTTTCACACCCCATGCTAGTCGTTGCAGCCATCATTGAGTACAGTTCATGCTCATCACTATCTAGAACTCACGGTGACGCTGTGGGTGAGCCGTTGGGCAGGTAACCTCAAGGTTGGCAGTTCAAAGGCACCAGTTGTTCACTGAGAGGAAGGTGAGATGATCTGCTCCTGTAAAGATTTAGCCTGAGGAATTTTATATAGGGTCACAGTGAGTCAGGATCAACTCAATGGTGTTGGTTTTGTTTATTAGACCCACTATCTGATCATATTTAATGTTTTTATTAACATGTATATTTGCCACAAATCCAATGTCTTTTATTTTTATCACTGCATTTCAATACAATTTGTGCCTTTGTGATTCTGTATTTCATTGGAGGTATTTGGAAATATTATTCTGGGGAGTGGGCAGGTGTTCCATAGCCTTTCCTAAATGCCAAAAGGATCCATGGGGTTGCAATGGTTAAGACCCTCTAATAGAGTTTATCAAAGAGCCCTGGAGGCACAATGGTTAAGTGCTCAGCTGCTATCCAAAAGGTTGAAGGTTTGAACCCACCAGTGGCTCTGTTCTTGGAAGAAAAGCCAGGCAACTCATTCTTGTAAAGATTACAGCATAGAAAAGACTAGAGCAGTGGTTCTCAAACTTCCTAATGCCACAACCCTTTCATACAGTTCCTCATGTTGTGGTGACCTCCAAAACCATAAAAATATTCTCATTGCTACTTCATAACTGTAATTTTGTTACAGTCACCCTGTGCAAGGGTCCCACAGGTGGAGAACCATTGGTCTAGAGAGCTCTGCACTGATGCATTGAGTCACTATGAGTTGGACTGGACTAGAAGGTTCCTAACAAAAACACCAACAATCATTTTTTACCATACCTTGTTAACTCAAAAAGATTAACAAGCAATTTCACAAATGAGGACATCCAGTTGCCCCTCCAAACTGGACAAGCATGAGTTAAATGGTGACCTTGACCCCACGGTGTCCTCCAGTTGGTGCCATGCTGCCTTTATTCCCTCTGCCTCTCAGTTCTGTGGAGAAGAAGGGGAAAGGGAGGGAAAGAAAAAGAAAGAAATGAAAAGATAATTTTCCCAGCTTCTTCACATCACTGAATTGAACTTTACTTTTAATAAAAGTATTATGAAATGGAAATGGTGCTTTCACTATTTTGCTTTTAGGTGATATTCAGAGACATGGTGCTGGTAATTATTTGAGCCGGGGAGGTTAATGTGCGGACTTTCTGAATATGGTTGAGCCAGCATGCCCCCTTCCAGGCCTAGCATTTCCCTGGACTATGAGAAGTTATAGACAGTCTACCCTCTTCTTCCTCTGACTTCGCTGCAAACCATGGACACACTGGTTCTGACTTGACCTGGCTCCAGTACAGAAAAAAAATATCCTCCTTGCATAATTGTAGTGCTTGCATTGGAAGGCACCCAGAGACAAATCTCTCATCTGGTGGCATAATGGGTTATGTGTTGGGCTATTAACTGCAAGGTCAGCAGTTGGAATTCACCAGTCGCTCCTTTGGAGAAAGATGAGGCTTTCTTCTCCCATAAAGAGTTATAGCCTTAGATGAGTATAAAAACTCAAAATGCATTGGCAGAGATTCCACAGAGAATAAGCCTCCATTAAATCCCCTGGGACCATTCACCAGGGATGGGATTAAACCCTGCTCACCGTCAGTACATCAGAAAGTGTATTGTTGCAGATATGATTAGGTTAAACATTAACATCTTATCATTTGTCTTTACTCTTAACACGTTTTCATTTGTTCTTTTTTTAATACTCTGCTTTCCTTTTTATTGAAAAAAGTAACTAATGTCACTAAACAAGTAGAGAATTTGTTAAATGAGAATCTAATCGGTTATGTAAACTTACACTGTAAACATAACACAATTTTATTTTTACAAAGAGTTATAGCCTTGGAAACCCAGGAGGCCGGAGTATTTTCTCTCGATAGGATTGTTATGCACCCAATGGCAATGAGTGTTGTTGGATTTTGTTTCTTTATTGTTTTCTGTAGCTATGGTGGGGTATAGGGTTTATGTGTTGGGCTGCTAAACGCAATGTCTGAAATGGCAAATTTGAAATCCCCAGCCACTCCAAGGGAGAATGATGAGGCTTTCTACTCCCCTAAAGAGTTCTAGTCTCAGAGCAGCCAGTCCACAAAGAGAACAACATGGCTGGCCCCACTATGAGACATGATGCCCCTCAGTGACCAAGGGTGATACAGGGGACAGCACTGGAGACACAGTGTGCGAATTGCACCTAACCTGATTCCACCACACCGAGGCAAAGTGTGGTGGAGTGCAGTGGAACAGCAAGGGAATGGAGTGGCAAGGTCCCCAGGGAATGCTGAAAGTGGACTTTGGGGCCAGGTTGTGGTGCCTCAACAGACTGGATTGGAAAACACTCCTAAGGTCCAACAAATGATCCTTGAACTAACTACAAGCTCTTCTTTCTTGATGTGTTTTGTTTTGTTCTTTGTCAGTGGTTAGTTTTTGTTGTTTTGTTGTCTGGTTGTATACTGTTGCTCTGTTTTCCTCTGTCTTGTTTTCGTGCATGTTAGTGTCTCCACAGGTCTGTCTAAATAAGACAGGCTGGATGAACTATCTGGAGGAAAAACAACAGGACCAACAGTTCCGGGGGCACTTGGGATAGGGGGAGGTGCGGGGGGGGGTAAGGAAGTGGTGTTAACAAACACAGGGACAAGGGAACTTCATGAGACTCAAAATGGTAGTGAGGGGGAAGTGGCAGGCCTGGTAGGGAATGATCAAGGGTAAGATTACGTAAAGAAGAGGTATAGCTGTAACCCAGGTTGGGACGGAGCATGGTAGTGGGACAGGAGGAAAGTCAAGGGAGATGGAGGAGAGAGCTAGGAGTCAAAGTGCATTTATAGAGGACTAGACAATGACATGTACATGCAAATATATATATATATATATATATATATGTATGGGGAAATAGAACTCTGTGTCTATAATTATAGGTTTAGTATTAAGGTGGTGGCAGGACCTTGGGCCTTAACTCAAGCACTCCCTCAATGCATGAATACTTTCTTTTATTAAATTGGCACTCTACAGTGCTCATCCTCCCGACACAACTGCTGAAGCCAAAGCTGGTGAACAAGTAAATGTGGTGAAGAAAGCTGATGGTGCCCGGCTATCAAAAGAGATAGTGTCTGGGGTCTTAAAGACTTGAAGATAAACAAGCGGCCATCTAGCTCAGAAGCAACAAAGCCCACATGGAAGAGCACACCAGCCTGTGTGATCACGTGGTCCCGAAGGGATCAGTTATCAGGCATCAAAAAACAAAAAAATCACAGTATTGGCTGCACACCTCCATGATACGATTGGCGAAGACAAACGGGTGCATAAGCAAATGTGGCAAGAAAGCTGATGGTGCCTGGCTATCAAAAGAGATAGTGTCTGGGGTCTTAAAGGCTTGAAGGTGAACAAGCGGCCATCTAGCTCAGAAGCAAAAAAGCCCACATGGAAGAAGCACACCAGCCTGTGCGATCACATGGTGCCAAAGGGACCAGGTATAAGGTATTATGAAAATATATATATATATATATATATATATATATATATATATATATATATATATATACCATATATATATATATATATATATATATATATATATATATACCATATATATATAATAGTGAATGAAGGGGGAAGTGCAGAGTGGAGACCCAAAGCCCATTTGCTGGCCACTGGAGATCCCCTCACAAAGGGGTTTAGGAGAGGAGTTGGGTCAGTCAGGGTGCGATGTAGTACTGATGAAAAACACAGCTTTTCCCTAGATCCTGGATGCTTCCTCCCCACAACTACCATGATCCGTATTCTACCTTGCAGGACTGGATAGGGCAGAGGTTGTACACTGGTACATAATAGAGCTGGAGGCATAGGGAATCCAGGGTGGATGATACCTTCAGGACCAGGAGTGTGAGGGGCGATACTGGGAGAGTAGAGGGTGAGTGGGTTGGAAACGGGGAACAGATTACAAGGATCCACATGTAACCTCCTCCCTGGGAGACAGACGGCAGAGAAGGTGGGGAGGGAGACTCCGGAGAGGGCAAGATATGACAAAATAACAATCTGTAGATTATCAAGGGCTCATGATGGAGTGGGGAGCGGGGAGGGAGGTTAAAAAAAAGAGGACCTGATGCAAAGGGCTTAAGTGGAGAGCAAATGCTTTGAGAGTGATTAGGGCAAAAAATGTACGGATATGCTTTATACAATTGATGTATGTATATGTATGGATTGTAATAAGAGTTGTATGAGCCCCTAATAAAATGTTTAAAAAAAAAAGAGTTCGAGTCTCAGAAACTCACAGGTGCAGTTCTACCCCAAACTATAGAGTTGCCATGAGTCGGCATCTACTGGATGGCAGGAAGGACACATAACGATTCAGACCTGGGCTTAGTTTGGGTTCTCACTGAAGCAGACCCTGGCCAAAGACTTAAAGGCAATGAGCTTATTTAGGAAACTCTGAGCATGCAGGTAATGATATGGGGTTGTGAGCCAGTGGAGGAAAGGCCACCGATAACAAATAGATTGTGAATCCAATTACAAACCTGGGAACCTGCTGCTTAATCACTTAGGAAGTCTCCAGGGGTAGGGTGTAGCACACGCCTCTCAGAGTTTTGCCATCCAAGGAGTGAGGGGCCTGGTCAGGGCTGTTCCCAGGGGCATATGTTCCTCAGCACATTCAGCCAGCACCAGCAAAGGGACCTTCAGAGCTGGCCCTCGGTGACTGAGGCGAGTACACGGAATCAGGAATTTGGGAGTGAAGAGAAGGAGCACCGGGAGTGTCTGCTACAGATTGGAGAGTGGAAAGTCAACTCGTTGCTCCTCAAGGGGACAGGCGCTCCCCTCTCTGGATCTCACTTTTAACATCAATACACAAAGGTCGATTCTGTGAGGGTCACAGACTGGGGACTCCCATAGCCAAATGAGGACCTGTGTGGACTCTGGTTGGCCTGCTTATTCACTGCCATCTAGAAGATTCCAACTCACCGTGATCCTGTAAGACCGAGCAGAACTGCCGCTGTGGGTTTCCGAGGCTGAAATTCTATATGGACTAGAAAGTCTCATCTCTGCACAACCCCCACCCTATCCCCCACCCCCCACTCCCCCAGTGTGACTGGTGGTTTCAAACTACTGACCTTCTAGTTAGCTGCCCAACACATAACCCACTGTGCCACCAGGGCTCTTTGGCCTACCTGGCTTCTATCCAATGTTATTGAATCGCCTTTGAAAAAATCAGGAGGTTTTTAAGAAAACAGGAATTTTGACTTTCTCTAGAAAAATCGATCTGGCATCACTGGAACCTACACTAGAGGATCCACAATTCCACGTGGCTCTGGAACTCTCAACATTTCTTTCTCCTGCTCAAAGTAAAATGGTTTAAGGGGACCTTTCACAGCTGGTGGGCTGTTCTCCTTTCTAGAAAGTTGCCTCTGTAAAGAAAATGAATCTTTCTTCCCTTTTACCTAGTTGGGGGTGGTGAGGGTAGCGGGAGCCATTGGGTTAAGGAAAAACAGTCGAGGTAGCTTCAGTCTGCCCTGCCAGGGCTTTAGAGTCCAAGCCTTTTTTGCTCCAGCTGACTGGCCTGCTGTTTCCAGGGCAGCCCCACCATCTGTTCCCAGATGCAGGGAGGGAGCCCACTTTCCTTCATCACACCTGCCCCAAACTCAGGCCCAGAACTACTGTCTAAACACAGAACAACTTTTGTCTGTGACCAAATGTGGGACCCCAAATTTCTTCCCTCTTTCCCGATACTCCTTCAGTGACTTGATGACCTGGGCCAGGCTGAGATGAATTAGCTTGCTCCTCACAGATGGCTGCTTGGTTCCAGTCAACTCCCAGAAGTGGGAGTTGAGAACCCTCAGCTCTTGGCTGAGCAGCTCTGTCAGTCTGTAGCTGTTGACTGTAGCTGCTTCTGACAGCCAGTCTAGCTGGTGCTTTAAGTCATTTCAGTCGCTCCACCTCAGCTGTGATTAGTCTAGTCTCTGTAGCCTCAGAGGGAGGGGAAAACAAAACACCTCAATTACTTTGAATCAGAGTGGGTTATCCTCTTTTAAAAGGCAGAAAGTCTGAATTGGAGGATATTTTGGGGGGTCTCTTTTATGCATTTCACATTTACGAAATAAGCACTAACAGTATTTGTTCCAGTAAGTGGATCAGAACCACCTAAGGGCACACTCCTCCCACCAGGCCACGCCTCACTAAGAATAGAGGTCCATCACTTGTCTGGCATTTTGTGGTACTGTGGTGACTTTTGTTTTGTGTGATACTGGGAGCTATGTGATTGGCATTTCATATACCAGCAGGGTCACCCAAAGAGCTTTCAGACAAAGAACAGACAATGAAGAAGGAATTGGCTGCCCGCATGGGAAGAATGAGCCATTGAAAACCCTATGGATAGCAGCAACACTGTCAGTTACTAGACCCCCCATGAACAACAGAAGAACATTGTCAGAACGTGTGCCAGAAGATGAGCTCTTCAACTTGGAAAGTACTCAAAATACGGCTGAGGAAGAGGAAGAGCTGACTTTTCATAGGCAAGTCGACCATAATGATGCAAATCAAGTATAGCCATCAGGACCTTCATTTGCTGATGGGGCACAACTCAAAATGAGGAGAAACAGTTCAAATCGTCATTAATAATTGAAACTTGGGATGTATGAAATATGAATCTAGGGACATTGGAAGTCATTAAAAATGAAATGGAATACATAAAGATTGATATTGTAAGCATTAGTTAGCTGAAATAGACTGATATTGACCATTTTGAAACAGAAAATCTTATGGTTTACTCTGCTGGAAATGACACAATCAAGAGAAACAACATTGCATTCATCATCACAAGGACATTTTAAGATCTATTTTAATGTACAATGCTATCTTTGATAGGATGCTATCTAGCCCCCTTCAAGGAGAACCAATCAATACAATTATTGTTCAAATTTATGCACCAACCACCCAAAGCTGGTGATGCAGAAATTGAATAATTCTACCACCATATTCAGTCCCAAATTTGTCAGACTTGCTATCAAAATGCTATTGGAATGCAAAAGTTGAAAACAAAGAGGAAGGATCAGTAGTTGAAAAATATGGTCTTGGTGATAGAAACCAAGCTGGAGATAACATGACAGAGTTTGCAAGACCAATAAATTGCTGATAGCATATACTATATTTTCCAACTTCTCTTCTTTCCTCTTAGGCTCCTACATTTGCACTCCAATCACCAATAATTACCAATTTATCTTGATTGTATGTTAGAATTTTGCATGATTAATGATTTCTTCAAACATATGATCAACAACAAAAAAGGTGACCATAAATGTGGACTTCTCCAGATGGAATACACAGAAATCAAATTGACTACACCTGTGGGAAGAGACAATAAAAGAAGCTCAATATCAGCAACTGAAACCAGTCCAGGGGCTGATTGTGGAACAGATCAGCAATTGTTCATATGTGAGCTCAAGTTGAAGTTCAAGAAAATGCAAACAAGTACACGAGAGTCAATATACAACCTTGATAATAACCCACCAAATTTTGATAACATCTCTGAATAAAGCACAGTGTCATTTTTAAAAAAAGGATATAAAGAAAAGATACAAGTGCTTGTCAGAAGAGACTGTGAAACTTACTCTTAATCAGAGAGTAGCTAAGGCAAATGGAAGAAATGATGAAGTAAAGAGCTAAAAAGAAAATTTCAAAGGACAACTCGAGAATACAAAGTAAAATATTATCAGAAAATGTGCAAAGGCCTAGAGTTAGAAAACCAAAACAGATCATATTCAGCATATCTTAAACTGAAAGAACTGAAGAAAAATGTCAAGTCTCTAGGTGCAATATTAAAAAATTCTATGGGCAAAATATTGAATGATGAAGGAAACATCTGAGGAAGATGGAAACAATATGGAGTCACTGTATCAAAAAGAATAGACCAACATTCAACCATTTCAGGAGGTAACATATGAGCAAGAACCAATGGTCAGGAAAGAAGAAATCCAAGATGAATGGAAAGCACTAGCCCAAAACAAGATGCCAGGAATTGCTGGGATATCTATTGAAATGTTTCCACAAGCCGATAAAGCACTGGCAGCACTCACTCATCTACGTCAGGAAAATTGGAATACAGCTACTTGGCTAACTGACTGGAAGAGATCCATATGTGTATACATAACAAAGAAGGGAGACCAACGGAATGGTCAAATTATGTAACACTATCATTGGCATCACATGTGAGTCAAATTGTACTGAAGCTAATACAACAACAGTTGCATTAATTCATTGACAGAAAGTTATCATATTCAGCATTCAAGAGCCATCGTGGCACAGTGGTTACAGGTTGGATTGCAAACCCCAAGGTCAGCAGTTCAAAACCACCAGTCACTCCGTGGGAGAAAGGCAAGGTTTTCTACTCCCATAATGAGTTACAGTCTCAGAAACTCACAGGGGCAGTTAGTTCTACCCTATACTATAGGGTCAGGATGAGTTGTCATCAACTACAAGGCAGTGAGTTTGGTTTCCCAGAGATTTAAGCCAGATTCAGAAGAGGATGTGGAACAAAGGATATCAGATATCAGATGGATCTTGCCTGAAAGCAGTGAATACCCAAAAGATGTTTACTTAAGTTTTATTAACACCCAAGGTATCTGACTGTGTGGATCATAACAAAACATGGATAGTTTAGAGAAGGGAATTCCAGAACACTTTGTCTTGCTCATGTGAAACTTGTACATGGATTAAGAAGCAGTAGCAAAAATAGAACAAGTGTAGATTGCATGGTTTAAGAATCAAGAAAGGTGTGCATCAAGGTTGCACCCACTTATTATACTTTTTCAATCTGTATGGTGAGCAAATAATCAGAGAAGCCAAATTATATGAAGAAGAACACAGAATCAGATTTGGAGGAAATATTATTAACAACCTGCTATATGCAGACGACACAGTTTGGCTTGCTGACAATGATGGGGGACTTGAAGCACTTGCTGGTGAAGATCAAGGATTGCAGCCTTCAATGTGGGATACAACTCAACACAAAGAAAACCAAAGTCCTCACAACTGAACCAATAGGTAACATGATGATAAATCGAGAAAAACTTGAAGTTGTCAAGGATTTTGTCTTGTCTGGATCCACAAGCAATGCTCCTGGAAGCAGCAGTCAAGAGATGAAAAGATACATTGCTCTGGGTAGATCTGCTGCATAAGAACTCTTTAGAATGTTGAAAAGTTAGGATGTTACTTTAAGCAGGAAGTGCACCTGATCCAAACCATGGTATTTTCATTTGCCTCATCTGCATGTGAAAAGCTTGCCATTGAGTGAAGAAGACCCAGGTAAACTGTATGAATTTGAACCATGGTACTGGCAAAGAATATTGACAGTACCATGGACTGCAAAAGAACAAACAAAATCTGTCTTGGAAGTACGGCCAGAATTCCCATTAGAAGTAAGGATGGTGAGACTTTGGACATGTTGTCAGTGGAGACCAGTCCCTGGAGAGGCATCATGCTTAGAAAAATGGAAGGGCTGTGAAAAAAGGTTGAAGGCCCTTGAAGAGCTGGATTGACACAGTGACTGCAAGAGGACTGAGCATAGGAACACTTGGGTGGATGGAGGAGGAGCTGTTATTGTTACATTCTGCTGTGAATAGGTTTGCCATGGACCAGAACCAACTGGATGGCAAACTAACAACAACAACAACAACAACAACAACAACAACAGGGAGAGACATTAAAAAGCCAAACTCACTGCCATTGAGTTGACCTTGATTCAGAGCAACCCGTGAGTTTCCCGTGAGTGTAACTTTTCACAGGAGTGGAAAGCCTGTTTAACCTACTACTTAGCAGCCCAGCCCATCACCAGGGCTCCACAAGGATAGAGAGAAGTACTGTTAGGGCTGGATAGGGTAGAGGCTGTACACTGGTACATATGAGGGCTGGAGGTACAGGGAAACCAGGGTGGACGATACCTTCAGGACCAAGGGTGTGAGGGGCGATGCTGGGAGAGTGGAGGGTGAGTGGGTTGGAAAGGGGGAACTGATTACAAGGATCCACATGTGACCTCTTCCCTGGGAGAGGGACAGCAGAGAACCGGGGAAAGGAGACTCCGGATAGGGCAAGATATGACAAAATAACGATGTATAAATTACCACGGGTACATGAGGGAGGGTGGGAGGGGAGGGAGGGGGAAAAAAAGAGGACCTGATGTAAAGGGCTTAAGTGGAGAGCAAATGCTTTGAGAATGATTGGGGTAGGGAATGTATGGATGTGCTTTATACAATTGAAGTATGAATATGGTGTATTGTGATAAGAGTTGAATGAGTCCCTACTAAAATGTAAGAAAAGAAAAGAGGAGAAAAAAAATTATTAGGGCAAAGATTGTACAGATGTGCTTTATACAATTGATGTATGTATATGTATGAACTGTGATAAGAGTTTTATGAGCCCCTAATAAATTGTTAAAACAATGATCCTCAATTCTATCTGAATCCTTGCCAGGGCTGCAAGTTGCCTTAATAAACAAGAGCAAAAAAAGTACCTCTGGCAGCAGACCGCTCAGGTTCAAATCCAGGCTCTCTAACTTATTGACTATGTGACCTTGGACCACTCTGTGCTTCCAAAGACTCACTTTCCAAAAGGGAAGTCATAAGCCAACTTTTCTTATTCCTCACTGGGTTGCTTTGAAGATGAAATGAGACATCTGTCTAAAAATGCTTCTGACCATCCCTTGGTTCTCAGAGCTCCACAAATGCTATGGATTATTGTTTTAAGATTATGAATGATTTTTTTCCAAGGGTAGTGCAAAGATTAACATCAGTGCTACTTCTCTCTTACAAAATATAAATCCAAATTTCTAAATAGCAGGGTCTGAATGGATGCGCTTTTAACAGCATCTTTCTTTTCTCCCATCACTTGTCACAGTAAATCTGATAAGAAATGCTGGGCTAGGGCCTGCAGCTAAGCCCCTCACTGGCAGAGTGCAGGACCTCAGGTTGTTGGCAGGCCAAGGGGCATCACAATGGCAAGAGGAGACGCCACAAAGGGCCCTTGATTCCTCCCCAACGCCCCCCTTCCCCACGTTCAGGGTGAAACGTCAAAATACAATTTTTTTTGTCACCTGGTGAAATAATGAGCACCCATTCCCGTTGCCTTGGTATCATCAGAGCGCAACAGCCACGTGGGGTAATCGCTGTCTCCGTGTTAATGCTGCTCAGTTCAAACATTTTCACAGGCCCTGGCGAAATGAAACCCGTGCTTTCTACCTAGGTGGAGTTTGAGGCGATTCAGCCCATTTGCTTCTGCTGAAGAGGCTACCTCAGAAAAACAGGAAATAAAAACATAGAGGGTGCCATTGACATTAGGTTTCTCGTTTTCTTCCTTTCTTCCCTACCTTCCTTTCTTCTTCTTGCCCTTCTCTTTCTCTTTTCTTCCTTCCCTCCCTTTGCTCACGTCTTCCTGCCTGCCTTCACCTTCCATCTTCCCTCCCGCACTCCTCCATTTCTTCTTCGCTCCCCTCTCCCCACCCCCACCTTTCTCCTTTCCTTCCCTGCCTTTTCCCTTCAGCCTCCCAGTCTCCCTCCTTCACTCTCTCCCTTTCCCCACCTTGTTTTGATCCAGTGATTTGTACTCCTTTCATCCTCTCATCCCACCCTTCCCCATTGCTGGAGAAACATCAGTTCCTTGTGGCGCTGGTTTATTGGCGCCAAACCCTGTTCTTTGGGTGTTCACAAGTCTGCGTCCTGTGTGCAAACATAAGACAGACATATGATCAGGGTTGGACAGAAGATGGGATTTGACAGGTGTTCTGCACCCTAAATCTCCAGGAGGCAAAGGTAAAGTCAGGCTCCTGCCTTTAAGGTTATGTCTCCCATTGTAACTGCTTCCCACAGAGGCTCCTACCTCCTGGCCACCTGAGGCCTGCTGCCTGCCTTCCTCTAGCTCCTGGGGAATTGGGGCAGCAGTGGCAAGAACAACAAAAATCCCCAGGAGTTGACAAAAAGGGAGGCTGTCTGGCTCAAGAGATGCCCCCTCACCCACCTGCATGTTGTTGAGATGCAGGTTCTCATCCCTGTGGCTGGGCAAGAAACGCCCCCTCCCCAAACGCAGTGGCTTCAAACAAGGACCATCATCGTGTGGTTGCTGGGAGGCCACTGGGTCGTGCTTGGAGTCTCCCATGAGTTGGCAGTCACATGGGAGCTGGGGCAGGGGCCTCTGGTGACTCCAGTGCCTACACGTGCACTCAGAGGGCTGGCAGCTGAAGCTGGCCGTTAGCTGGGTGCTTAGCTGGGTTGTTGGTTGTAGTGTCTCCACGTGGCCTTTCCAGGGGGCTCAGGCTCCTTTCAGCATAGTGTCCGGGAGCTGAGAAGTGTCCTGAGAGGTAGCACGTGGAGGCTGGACATTCTGAGGGTGAGCACTCAAGAAGAAATCTTTGAAGGGATTTTTCAGAAGCTGTGAAGCACTTTGGGGGAGGGAAGGGGGTTGCCCAAACTAGATGTCACAGTGTCATCTTCTCCATAATCTATTGGTCACAGAGGTCATGAAACATCCCAATTTAAGGGGAAAGGGCATAGACTCTACCTTCCTATAGGTAGCCTGTCAAGGAATTTGGGGGTCACATACGAAGACTGGGAGACCCTGGGTGGCACAAATGGTTAAGGACTCAACGTATCAAGAGGTGGGCAGTTGCACCCCTCAGAAGAAATAACTAATGGCCTGCTTCTAGAAGCCCACAGGCTTGAGAATCCTGTGATGTGTAGTTTCTCCCTGGCACCCAGGGGGTCCTCGGGAGCCAGAACCAACATAACAGCAACGGGTTGGGTTTCTGTTGGTTTTGTTTGGGCTAATATTAAAACGACTAGTATGAAATTATATATGTATTGTGTTTAACTCTCAGGACTCTGATTATGCTGAAGTTGAACAAAACCGTCTGCCTCTTCTATGAACGCCAGCCGATGGAGTCAAAGGGTGAGGGTCTGGAGGAAGAATGAATGTCACATTCCCGTCCTTATGTTTCAGTTGTCCTTAAAGGGCACAGGGGACAAACCAGATGTCTTTGATATGATTTTAATCTAATGATGTGCTAGTATGATGATGAGCAGCCAGAAAAGTAGTTTTAACTAATGTCATCCAATATTTGAAAAGTTGACGATTTCACATCGAATTTTATATTCTCAGCATCTCAGTTACAAACAGAAAAGCAGGCCTTAAAATCCTTGCATTTCCCCAAGGCAACAACAGTCTGGAGCTAGAATTTGAATGTCCCCTGTGGATGAGCTGCCACGTGCCTGTTAACCACAGTCCCCATCCATCCCTATTGCCCCCAACACAGAGGTTGGCTACAAGTATCCTTTATCTATATGGCTAAATAGGTTAGTTGGTTTGGATTGGGTTGCTAGTTTTTCCTGTTTTGTTTTTGCTTACTTTTGATTCTTTGGGGGGCTAGGAAATGGTGTGTATTTTGGTACCATGTCTTCCAAAGCGAGAAAATAAAACCCAGTAAGCCAAGAAGGTCAAACAGTCTAGATTAATGATGAAAGGAGGAGCCTTGTTGGTGAAGTAGATTATGAGTTGGACTTCTAACTGCAAGATCAGAAGTTCGAAACTCCCCTCCCCACCCCAACTCCACAAGAGAAAGATGAGATTTTCTACTCCTGCAAAGATTTACAGCCTTGGAAACACACAGGGGCAGTTCTATACTCTGTCCAAAGGGTTGCTATATGTCAGAATTGATTCCAGGGTAGTGAGGTTTTCTTGATTGATATAAATAATTTTTGGTGAGTATTGAAAAAACCAGTCAATATTATTTTTAATACACATCAAAGAAGGTCCACATTAATTGTTCACACAACCCTGCCACCTTCTTCCTTTATTCCCTTGCCTCTCAGTCTCCTTTCTTCCTCCCTATGGTCTTTTATCTCATTCTTTTTCTTTCAAGGATTAGCCTAGGAGTGGGAAAGTCTGACTAATTCTTAACCAAAAGACTAAATTGGTTTTATTGTTGGTGTTATTACTTGGGTTAAATTTTTTTCTTTTCCCTTCTTATTGGTTTGTGTCATGTAATCCAGAAAATGGGGAAACATTTGGAACATCTAAACGCTAACCTTTCTCAGTAGACTACAAGCATTAAAAGCAACAGAGATAAATACTCCAATAATAACAATAACATACAAGGATAGCTAGAGAGATAAATAGATAGATAGACAAACCACAAAATCTGAGCAGTTGTGGGAAGGATAATGGGACTAGCCCCATGAATAAATATAGGTTTGCCAGAGAATAGTTCTATATACATATTAGCATATACTATAAATATGTCCATGAATATAATAGTGCATCCAGGAGGCATAGTTATGAAAATGTCTTAGCTATAACAAAACCCCTTGAGGGAGCGTGTCCTAAATATGGGGGATCAGGAACATAGCTCTGAGTGACCTCAAAATCAATTCGTACAAACTGGCTCACAAAGACTATGTTCTGTATCCATCAGGGAAGTGACTGGGGTCTTCAAAAGCTAGTGAGTAGCAAACTAAAAGTCGGTTCTTGGTCTCACCCTATGTGTTGGACAGGGTTCTCTAGAGAGACAAAACCATATTGCTAGTAATTATATATAAATATATTTATAAAGCTAGATATACAATACAAGAGATGAACCACTAAATTATGTATAGATAAGATAACACAAGAAACTAACAGTGAAATTATAAAACAGTGAGACACTAGCAGTCCTTTAAGGCTTGAGAGCCACCAGTTGCCAGTCCCTTTCTGTAGAGAGAGCTTGGCTATATATACCCAGGCAGCACACAGCATGACAAGTTACCAGCTGTCACCAACTGTCGGTCCCCAACTCCAGAGACGAACATACCAATCCTGTGGGATTAAATGGACCTCAACTTACAGCGACACAGTCCACAAGCTAGGCATCCCACAGGTAGTGTACCCCTTTAAATTGAGGCACAGAACAAGCAAGGTAAGGCACACGAAGCCATTTATCCCTCTGCCTTCGATTAATCCTACTTGTGTTTATCGGCCAGGCTGGCACACTAAACTATGGCACCCTGTCTGGAGCAAATAACAGTGAATAAAATCAAGATGCCTGGCAACAATTATTCCAAATCAGTAATGGACTATGCGTACCTCAGCCTCTATGATGCTAAGGTCAGAAGAACTAAATGGTGCCTACCTATCACAAACAGCTACTCTGAAAGGTATCATGGTACATGATCCTAGATAGAGTGGGGAGTAATGTGTAAGAAAACTGAAAGTCACACTACTACTACCAATAGTAATAATAATAATGATAAAAGATGAGGTTTATTGGTTAGATAGACTAGTGAGATCCCCACTACTATGGTCCTTCATCACCCTTCAGGTCTGGAACTGAATTCCACCCCCTGAAAAATAGACAGGTTTATAAAGTGAACCTTATGAGAATCAAAGGTTGCAGCCCTCAGTGTGGATTACAACTCAATGTCAAGAAGACACACATCCTCACAACTTGATTAATAGGTACCATGATAAATGGAGAAGTTTGTTGTTTTTTTTTTTATTTGTTGAAGTTGTCACGGATTTTTGTCTTGATGAGGTCTATAATCAATGCTCTTGGAAGCTGCAATCATGAGATCAAATGACGCATTGCATATGGATACATTTGGTGCACAATACGTCTGTAGAGTGCTAAAAAGCAAGGATGTTACTTTGAGGACTAAGGTGCACCTTACCCAAGTCATAGTAACTTAAATTGCCTCATAAGTATGTGAAAGTTAGACATTGAATAAGGAAGGCTGAAGAAGAATTGATATGTTTGAATTGTGGTGCTGGTGAAGAATATTGAAAGTAACATGGACTGCCTAGGGAACAAACAGATCTGTCTTAGAAGAAGTATGGTCAGAGGGCTCCTTAAAGGCAAGGATGGTATGACTTCCTCTCACATACTTTGGTCATGTTATTAAGAGAGACCAGTCCCTGGAGAAGGACATCATGCCAGGTGAAGTAGAGGGACAGTGAAAGAGAGGAAGCCCCTTAAGGAGATGGATTGACAGTGACTGAAACAAGGGGCTCAAGCTTGGGAACAATTAGGAGAATAATTCAGGGCTAGGTAGTGATTCTTTCTGTTTGACATAGGGTCAATGTGGGTTGCAACTGGCTCAATGGCACCTGATAAGAACAACTACACCAAAATGAATCATAGCACTGAGGAGCACACATTCCTCAGAACCATCAACCATTCAAAAGCAAATAGGCAGTATTTGCCCAAGGCCAAATTCAAAAGGCAGGCAAGGTTAGGGGAGAAGGGTGAATGAAAACAGGAAGCAGAGTTTCAATGGCATGAGTGATATTACATTGCAGGAGATTGTCATCTATGTCACATAACAAAACGTGTATAAATTGTTATGTGCAAAGCTGACTTTCTCTGTAAATCTTAACCCACCTTACAATAAAAAGTTTCTTTAAAAAAAAGACACCATAGTTCATATAATAGACACAGCCAAAGATCTGGACAATCCTAAAATGATCTCCCAAATGATTTGGGTAGTTAGCCCTCCCCAGGGAGTTCTACCCATTGAAACGCTGGGCGGTTATGGCTGCAATTATATTTCAGGCCAGAAGAGGCAGCAGAGGCCTGGTTGTTCAAATGCTGCAAAACTACCAGACAATGGGCAAACAGTTTCTTTCCACGGACGACTAGCGGCTCTGTCATATCCATGTCTGGTGTTCAACACTTGGCGACAGAATCCAGCCCGCTGGGTTTGGGTGGGGTCTGTTTCTCACCCATGCTTGGCTTGGGATTGTTCTATGGCATCCACTAAGTGGAGTCCTTTCCTTTCTGATGTCCCAAGAAAGCTGTTTTCTCCTTTTTCTCTCTCTGGCCCTCTTCCCAAGAACCCTGGGGTTCACTCTGCTTTCCTTTGGTTGATGTTTCTCAGGCAGTTACTTGACCTTGGTTCATCTACTGCAGGTGACCATTTGCAAGGAACTGTACCGTCCTTGGATGGTGTTGTTCATGAGCTAGGCTGCGAACTACGGGTTAAAGGTTTGAGTTCACCCAGAGGTGCCTTCCAAGAAGGGCCTGGTGATATGCCTCTGGAAAAAAACCCACCCCAGCCATGGAAAATTCTAGGGACCGGGCTTCTCTAACACACTTGGGCTCTACATGAGTCCGAGTTGACTCAATGGCAATTGGTTGCTGGAATTCCTGTAAGTAGAAGACAACAATCTTTAAGCAGTCCCTCTTGGATTCATGGGAGGAGGATGGCTTCCGCTGAGAGAACTTCTCAGGGCTCCAAGGGCTCAATGATCTTACATAAAATGAGAGAAACGATGAGCCTGATGACAGATGATATTGCTATGCAGGCCCCGTTTCAGGATGCTCAAGTTTCCAGGTCTTTCCCTGACTCACAGTGGAGCCCTGTGAGGTTCCAAATAGAAGGGCATCCTTGCTCCTAGGACCTGGAGCCTTGTAGCTGAGCAGAGCAGTCATGATGAGAAAGAGGACCCAAGGGGAAGTCAGGGGGCTGCTTCACTTGTCTCGTTGTCAAGTAAACAAATGTTTTGGCAGGAAATTTCTCTTCAAGAGTGTTCTGATTTCTTGAAGGAAATCTTCTTCTGAACCATTTCCTCAGGGGAAAACCACTCAACTACCTCTGGAAGGAAGATTTTTCTCCTTCCAAGCTTACAAGGCTGTGCTAACTCACAGAGGAGGTGTGACTAGCAGGCAATGAAACTGATTTCCAGACTCCTATGAAAACCAGCAAGTGCTCGGCTGCTAAGTGAAAGGCCGGCAGTTGGAAAACCCCAGCTGCTGTGCAGGAGAAAGTGGTGGCTGACTGTGTCTGACAAGATGACAGCTTTGGAAACCCAATGGGGCATTTCTTCTCT
>NW_027457629.1:182500-185000 GCF_050624435.1 Tenrec ecaudatus | reverse complement strand
CTAACGCTAACCCTAAACCTAACCCTAACCCTAACCCTAACCCTAAACCTAACCCTAACCCTAACCCTAACCCTAACGCTAACCCTAACCCTAACCCTAACCCTAATCCTAACACTAACCCTAACGCTAACGCTAACGCTAACCCCAACCCTAACCCTAAACCTAACCTTAACCCTAACGCTAAACCTAACACTAACCCTAATCATAACCCTAACCCTAACCCTAAACCTAACCTAACCCTAACCCTAACCCTAACCCTAACCCGAACTCTAACCCAAACCCTAACACTAACGCTAACGTTAACCCTAACCCTAACCCTAACCCAACCCCTAACCCTAACGCCAATCCCAACCCTAACGCTAAACCTAACCCTATACCTAACCCTAACCCTAACGCTAACCCTAACCCTAACCCTAACGTTAACCCTAACCCTAACTCTAACTCTAACCCTAATGCTAACCCTAAGCCAAACCCTAACCCTTACCCTAAGCCTAACCCTAACTCTAACCCTAACGCTAACGCTAACCCTAACCCTAACGCTAACCCTAAACCTAACCCTAACCCTAACCCTAACCCTAAACCTAACCCTAACCCTAACCCTAACGCTAACCCTAACCCTAACCCTAACCCTAACCCTAACCCTAACCCTAACGCTAACGCTAACGCTAACCCTAACCCTAACCCTAACCCTAACCCTAAACCTAACCTAACCCTAACCCTAACCCTAACCCTAACCCTAACTCTAACCCAAACCCTAACACTAACGCTAACGTTAACCCTAACCCTAACCCTAACCCAAACCTTAACCCTAACGCCAACCCCAATCCTAACGCTAAACCTAACCCTATACCTAACCCTAACCCTAACGCTAACCCTAACCCTAACCCTAACGTTAACCCTAACCCTAACCCTAACCCTAACCCTAACGCTAACCCTAACCCTTACCCTAACCGTAACCGTAACCCTAACCCTAACCCTAACCCTAACGCTAACCCTAAATCTAACCCCAATCCTAACCCTAACCCTAACACTAACACTAACCCTAACGCTAACCCTAACCCTAACCCTAACCCTAACCCTAACGCTAACGCTAACGCTAACCCTAACCCTAATCCTAACGCAAACCCTAACCCTAACCCTAACGCTAACGCTAACGCTAACGCTAACCCTAACCCTAACCCTAAACCTAACCCTAACCCTTACCCCAACGCTAACCCTAACCCTAACCCTAACCCTAACCCTAACGCTAACCCTAACCCTAACGCTAACGATAACCCTAACCCTAACCCTAACGCTATCCCTAACCCTAATCCTAACCCTAACCCTAACGCTAAACCTAACCCTAACCCTAACCTTAACCCTAAACCTAACCCTAACACTAACCTTAACGCTAACGCTAACCCTAACCCTAACGTTAAACATAACCCTAACCCTAACCTTAACGCTAGTCTAACCCTAACCCTAACCCTAACCCTAACCCTAACCCTAACCCTATCGCTAACAATAACCCTAACCCTAACCCTAACCCTAACCCTAACCCTAATCTTAACCCTAAACCTAACGCTAACCCTAACCCTAAACCTAACCCTAACCCTTACCCTAACACTAACCCTAACCCTAACCGTAACGCTAACGCTAACGCTAACCCTAACCCTAACCCTAACGCTAACCCCAACCCTAACCCTAACCCTAACCCTAAAGCTAACCATAACCCTAACGCTAAGCCTAACCCTAAACCTAACCCTAACCCTAACCCTAACGCTAACCCTAACCTTAACCCTAACCCTAACCCTAACGCTAACCCTAACCCTAACCCTAACCGTAACCCTAACCCTAACCTTAATCCTAACCCTACCCCTAACGCTAACCCTAAACCTAACGCTAAACCTAACCCTAACCCTCACCCTAACGCTAATGCAAACGCTAACCCTAACCCTAACCCTAACGCTAACGCTAACCCTAAACCTAACCTAACCCTAACCCTAACCCTAACCCTAACCCTAACCCTAACTCTAACCCAAACCCTAACACTAACGCTAACGTAAACCCTAACCCTAACACTAACCCTAACCCTAACGCCAACCCCAACCCTGACCTAACCCTAATCCCTATACCGAACCCTAAACCTAACGCTAACCCTAACCCTAACCCTAACGTTAACCCTAATCCTAACCCTTACAACAACCGTAACCCTAACCCTAACCCTAACCCTAACCCTAACGCTAACCCTAATCCTAACCAAAATCCTTACCCTAACCCTAACGCTAACGCTAACTCTAACCCTAACCCTAACCCTAACCCTAACCCTAACGCTAACCCTAACCCTAACGCTTAGACTAACCCTAACCCTAACCGTAACCCTAACCCTAACCCTAACACTAACCCTAACCCTAATCCTAACGCTAACGCTAACCTTACTCCTAACCCTAACGCTAACCCTAACCCTAACCCTAAACCTAAAGCTAACCCTAACCCTAACCCTAACCCTAACCCTAACGAT
>NW_027457629.1:102500-135000 GCF_050624435.1 Tenrec ecaudatus | reverse complement strand
CCCTAACCCTAACCCTAACCCTAAACCTAACACTAACCCTAACCCTAACGCTAACCCTAACCCTAACCCTAACCCTAACCCTAACGCTAACCCTAACTCTAACCCTAACCCTAACGCTAACGCTAACGCTAACCCTAACCCTAACGCAAACCCTAATCCTAACACTAACCCTAACACTAACGCTAACGCTAACCCTAACCCTAACCCTAACCCTAATGCTAACGCTAACGCTAAACTTAACCCTAACCCTAACCCTAACCCTAACCCTAACCCTAACGCTAACCCTAACCTAACCCTATTCTAACGCTAACCCTAACCCTAACCCTAACGCTAACGCTAACCCTAACCCTAACCCTAACGCTAACCCTAACCCTAACCCTAACCCTAACCCTAACCCTAACCCTAACGCTAACGCTAACGCTAACCCTAACCCTAACCCTATCCTCAACCCTAACCCTAACCCTAACGCTAATGCTAACCCTAACCCTAACCCTAACCCTAACGCTAACCCTAACACTAACCATAACCCTAACCCTAACCCTAACGCTAACGCTAACGCTAACCATAACCCTAACCCTAACACTAACCCATACCTAACCCTAACCTTAACGCTAACCCTAACCCTAACCCTAACGCTAACCCTAACCCTAACCCTAACCCTAACCCTAACCCTTAACCTAACCCTAACCCTAACCCTAACCCTAACCCTAACCCTAACACTAAACCTAACCCTAAACCTAACCCTAACCCTAACGCTAACCCTACCCCTAACCCTAAACCTAACCATAACCCTAACCCTAACCTTAACGCTAACCCTAACCCTAACCCTAACCCTAACGCTAACGCTAACGCTAACACTGACCCTAACCCTAACCCTAACGCTAACCCTAACCATAACCCTAACCCTAACCCTAACCCTAACCCTAACCCTAACGCTAACGCTAAACTTAACCCTAACCCTAACCCTAACCCTAACACTAACCCTAAACCTAAACCTAACCCTTAACCTAACCCTAACCCTAACACTAAACCTAACCCTAACCCAAACCCTAAGCCTAACCCTAACGCTAACCCTAAACCTAACCCTAACCCTAACCCTAACCATAACCCTAACGCTAAACCTAACCCTAACCCTAACCCTAACGCTAACGCTAACCCTAACCCTAACCCTAACGCAAACCCTAATCCTAACACTAACGCTAACGCTAACCCTAACCCTAACCCTAACCCTAATCCTAACCCTTACCCTAACCCTAACGCTAACCCTAACACTAACCCTAACGCTATCCCTAACCCTAACCCTAACCCTAACCCTAACGCTAACTCTAACCCTAACCCTAACGCTATCCGCAACCCTAACCCTAACCCTAACGCTAACGCTAACCCTAACCCTAACCCTAACGCTAACCCTAACACTAACCCTAACCCTAACCCTAACCATATCGCTAACGCTAACCCTAACCCTAACGCTAACCCTAACCCTAACCCTAACCCTAAACCTAACGCTAACCCTAACCCTAACGCTAACCCTAACCCTAACACTAATGCTAACCCTAACCCTAACCCTAACCCTAACGCTAACGCTAAACTTAACCCTAACCCTAAAACTAACCCTAACCCAAACCCTAACCCTTAACCTAACCCTAACCCTAACACTAAACCTAACCCTAACCCTAACCCTAACCCTAACCCTAACCCTTAACCAAACCCTAACCCTAACACTAAACCTAACCCTAACCCTAACCCTAACCCTAACCCTAACGCTAACCCTAACCTTAACCCTAACCATAACCCTAACCCTAACGCTAACGCTAACCCTAACCATAACCATAACGCTAACGCTAACCCTAACCCTAACCCTAACCCTAACGCTAACCCTAACACTAACCCTAACCCTAACCCTAACCCTATCGCTAACGCTAACCCTAACACTAACGCTAACGCTAACCCTAACCCTAACGCTAACCCTAACCCTAACCCTAACCCTAACGCTAACCCTAACCTAACCCTAACCCTAAAGCTAACCCTAACCCTAACCCTAACGTTAACCCTAACCCTAAACCTAACCCTATTCCTAACACTAACCCTAACCCTAAGCCTAACCCTTAACCTAACCCTAAACCTAACCCTAACACTAAACATAACCCTAAACCTAACCCTAACCCTAACGCTAACCCTAACCCTAACCCTAACCCTAACCGTAACCCTAACCCTAACCCTAACCCTAACGCTAACCCTAACCCTAACCCTAACCCTAACGCTAACGCTAACGCTAACACTGACCCTAACCCTAACGCTAACGCTAAGGCTAACCCTAACCCTAACCCTAACCCTAACGGAAACCCTAGTCCTAACACTAACCCTAACACTAAACCTAACCCTAACCCTAACCCTAACCCTAACCCTAACCCTTAACCTAACCCTAACCCTAACACTAAACCTAACCCTAACCCTAACCCTAACCCTAACGCTAACCCTAAACTTAACCCTAACCATAACCTTACCCTAACGCTAACGCTAACCCTAACCATAACCATAACGCTAACGCTAACCCTAACCCTAACCCTAACCCTAACGCTAACCCTAACACTAACCCTAACCCTAACCCTAACCCTATCGCTAACGCTAACCCTAACCCTAACGCTAACGCTAACCCTAACCCTAACACTAACCCTAACCCTAAACCTAACCCTAACGCTAACCCTAACCTAACCCTAACCCTAACGCTAACCCTAACCCTAACCCTAACGTTAACCCTAACCCTAACCATAACCCTATTCCTAACACTAACCCTAACCCTAACCCTAACCCTTAACCTAACCCTAAACCTAACCCTAACACTAAACCTAACCCTAAACCTAACCCTAACCCTAACCCTAACCCTAACGGAAACCCTAGTCCTAACACTAACCCTAACTCTAACCCTAACCCTAACCCTAATCCTAACACTAACCCTAACCTAACCCTAAACCTTAACCTAAACTTAACCCTAACCCTAACTCTAAACCTAACCCTAACCCTAACCCTAACCCTAACCCTAACCCTAACCCTAACACTAACCCTAACCCTAACCCTAACCCTAACCCTAACTCTAACCCTAACCCTAACGCTAACCCTAACTCTAACCCTAACCCTAACGCTAACGCTAACGCTAACCCTAAACCTAACGCTAAACCTAACCCTAACCCTAACTCTAACCCTAATCCTAACACTAACCCTAACCTTAACCCTAACCCTTAACCTAACCCTAACCCTAACCCTAACTCTAAACCTAACACTAACCCTAACCCTAACCCTAACGCTAACCCTAACCCTAACCCTAACCCTAACACTAAACCTAACCCTAACCCTAACGCTAACCCTAACTCTAACCCTAACCCTAACGCTAACGCTAAAGCTAACCCTAACCCTAACGCAAACCCTAATCCTAACACTAACCCTAACACTAACGCTAACGCTAACCCTAACCCTAACCCTAACCCTAACCCTAACGCTAACGCTAACGCTAAACTTAACCCTAACCCTAACCTTAACCCTAACCCTAACCCTAACCCTAACCCTAACCCTAACCCTATCGCTAACGCCAACCCTAACCCTAATGCTAACGTTAACGCTAACCCTAACCCTAACCCTAAGCCTAACGCTAACCCTTACCTAACCCTAACCCTAACGCTAACCCTAACCCTAACCCTAACGCTAACCCTAACCCTAACCCTAACACTAACCCTAACGCTAACGCTAAACTTAACCCTAACCCTAACCCTAACCCTAACACTAACCCTAACACTAACCCTTAACCTAACCCTAAACCTAACCCTAACCCTAACACTAAACCTAACCCTAAACATAACCCTAACCCTAACGCTAACCCTAACCCTAACCCTAACCCTAACCATAACCCTAACGCTAACCCTAACGCTAACCCTAACCCTAACCCTAACCCTAACCCTAACCCTAACCCTAACCCTAACGCTAACGCTAACGCTAACACTGACCCTAACCCTAACGCTAACGCTAACGCTAACCCTAACCCTAACCCTAACGGAAGCCCTAGCCCTAACACTAACCCTAACACTAACGCTAACGCTAACGCTAGCCCTAACCCTAACCCTAATCCTAACCCTAACCATAACCCTAACGCTAACCCTAACCATAACCCTAACCCTAACCCTAACCCTAACCCTAACCCTAACGCTAAACTTAACCATAACCCTAACCCTAACCCTAACACTAACCCTAACCCTAACCCTAACCCTTAACCTAACCCTAACCCTAACCCTAACACTAAACCTAACCCTAACCCAAGCCCTAACCCTAACCCTAACGCTAACCCTAACCCTAACACTAATGCTAACCCGAACCCTAACCCTAACCCTAACGCTAACGCTAAACTTAACCCTAACCCTAACACTAACCCTAACCCTAACCCTAACCCTTAACCTAACCCTAACCCTAACAAGAAACCTAACCCTAACCCTAACCCTAACCCTTACCCTAACCCTAACCCTAACGCTAACCCTAACCCTAACCCTAACCCTAACCCTAACGTTAACCCTAACCCTAACCCTAACCCTAACCCTAACGCTAACGCTAACGCTAACCCTAACCCTAACACTATCCCCAACCCTAACCCTAACCATAACGCTAACGCTAACCCTAACCCTAACCCTAACGCTAACCCTAACACTAACCCTAACCCTAACCCTAACCCTATCACTAACGCTAACCCTAACCCTAACGCTAACGCAAAAGCTAACCCTAAACCTAACGCTAACCCTAACCCTAACCCTAACCCTAACCCTAACGCTAACCCTAACTTAACCCTAACCCTAACGCTAACCCTAAACCTAACCCTAACGTTAACCCTAACCCTAACCCTAACCCTAATCCTAACACTAACCCTAAACCTAACCCTAACCCTAACGCTAACCCCAACCCTAACCCAAACCCTAACGCTAACGCTAACCCTAACCCTAACGCAAACCATAATCCTAACACTAACCCTAACACTAATGCTAACGCTAACCCTAACCCTAACCCTAACCCTAACGCTAACGCTAACGCTAACGCTAACGCTAACGCTAAACTTAACCCTAACCCTAACCCTAACCCTAACCCTAAACCTAACCCTAACCCTAACGCTAACCCTAACCTAACCCTAACCCTAACGCTAACCCTAACCCTAACCCTAACGCTAATGCTAACCCTAACCCTAACCCTAACGCTAACCCTAACCCTAACCCTAACCCTAACGCTAACGCTAACGCTAACCCTAACCCTAACCCTATCCCCAACCCTAACCCTAACCCTAACGCTAACGCTAACCCTAACCCTAACCCTAACGCTAACCCTAACACTAACTATAACCCTAACCCTAAACCTATCGCTAACGCTAACCCTAACCCTAACGCTAAACTTAACCCTAACCCTAACCCTAACCCTAACACTAACCCTAACCCTAACCCTTAACCTAACCCTAACACTAACCCTAACCCTAACACTAAACCTAACCCTAAACCTAACCCTAACCCTAACGCTAACCCTAACCCTAACCCTAACCCTAACCATAACCCTAACCCTAAACCTAACGCTAAGCCTAACCCTAAGCCTAACCCTAACCCTAACGCTAACGCTAAGGCTAACACTGACCCTAACCCTAACGCTAACGCTAACGCTAACCCTAACCCTAACCCTAACGGAAACCCTAGTCCTAACACTAACCCTAACACTAACGCTAATGCTAACCCTAACCATAACCCTAAACCTAATCCTAACCCTAACCCTAACCCTAACGCTAACCCTAACCATAACCCTAACCCTAACCCTAACCCTAACCCTAACCCTAACCCTAACGCTAAACTTAACCCTAACCCTAACCCTAACCCTAACCCTAACACTAACCCTAACCTAACCCTAAACCTTAACCTAAACCTAACCCTAAGCCTAACTCTAAAACTAACCCTAACCCTAACCCTAACCCTAACCCTAACCCTAACCCTAACGCTAACCCTAACCCTAACCCTAACCCTAACCCTAACCCTAACGCTAACCCTAACTCTAACCCTAACCCTAACGCTAACGCTAACGCTAACCCTAAACCTAACGCTAAACCTAACCCTAACCCTAACTCTAACCCTAATCCTAACACTAACCCTAACCTTAACCCTAACCCTTAACCTAACCCTAACCATAACCCTAACTCTAAACCTAACCCTAACCCTAACCCTAACCCTAACGCTAACCCTAACCCTAACCCTAACCCTAACCCTAACCCTAAACCTAACCCTAACCCTAACGCTAACCCTAACTCTAACCCTAACCCTAACGCTAACGCTAAAGCTAACCCTAACCCTAACGCAAACCCTAATCCTAACACTAACCCTAACACTAACGCTAAGGCTAACCCTAACCCTAACCCTAACCCTAACCCTAACGCTAACGCTAACGCTAAACTTAACCCTAACCCTAACCTTAACCCTAACCCTAACCCTAACCCTAACCCTAACCCTATCGCTAACGCTAACCCTAACCCTAATGCTAACGCTAACGCTAACCCTAACCCTAACCCTAACCCTAACGCTAACCCTTACCTAACCCTAACCCTAACGCTAACCCTAACCCTAACCCTAACGCTAACCCTAACCCTAACCCTAACACTAACCCTAACGCTAACGCTAAACTTAACCCTAACCCTAACCCTAACCCTAACCCTAACACTAACCCTAACCCTAACCCTTAACCTAACCCTAACCCTAACCCTAACACTAAACCTAACCCTAAACATAACCCTAACCCTAACGCTAACCCTAACCCTAACCCTAACCCTAACCATAACCCTAACACTAACCCTAACGCTAACCCTAACCCTAACCCTAACCCTAACCCTAACACTGACCCTAACCCTAACGCTAACGCTAACGCTAACCCTAACCATAACCCTAACGGAAGCCCTAGTCCTAACACTAACCCTAACACTAACGCTAACGCTAACGCTAACGCTAACCCTAACCCTAATCCTAACCCTAACCATAACCCTAACGCTAACCCTAACCATAACCCTAACCCTAACCCTAACCCTAACGCTAAACTTAACCATAACCCTAACCCTAACCCTAACACTAACCCTAACCCTAACCCTAACCCTTAACCTAACCCTAACCCTAACCCTAATACTAAACCTAACCCTAACCCAAGCCCTAACCCTAACCCTAACGCTAACCCTAACCCTAACACTAATGCTAACCCGAACCCTAACCCTAACCCTAACGCTAACGCTAAACTTAACCCTAACCCTAACACTAACCCTAACCCTAACCCTAACCCTTAACCTAACCCTAACCCTAACAAGAAACCTAACCCTAACCCTAACCCTAACCCTAACCCTAACCCTAACCCTAACCCTAACGCTAACCCTAACCCTAACCCTAACCCTAACCCTAACCCTAACCCTAACGTTAACCCTAACCCTAACCCTAACCCTAACCCTAACGCTAACGCTAACCCTAACCCTAACACTATCCCCAACCCTAACCCTAACCATAACGCTAACGCTAACCCTAACCCTAACCCTAACGCTAACCCTAACACTAACCCTAACCCTAACCCTAACCCTATCACTAACGCTAACCCTAACCCTAACGCTAACGCAAAAGTTAACCCTAAACCTAACGCTAACCCTAACCCTAACCCTAACCCTAACCCTAACGCTAACCCTAACTTAACCCTAACCCTAACGCTAACCCTAAACCTAACCCTAACGTTAACCCTAACCCTAACCCTAACCCTAATCCTAACACTAACCCTAAACCTAACCCTAAGCCTAACGCTAACCCCAACCCTAACCCTAACCCTAACGCTAACGCTAACCCTAACCCTAACGCAAACCATAATCCTAACACTAACCCTAACACTAATGCTAACGCTAACCCTAACCCTAACCCTAACCCTAACGCTAACGCTAACGCTAACGCTAACGCTAAACTTAACCCTAACCCTAACCGTAACCGTAACCCTAAACCTAACCCTAACCCTAACGCTAACCCTAACCTAACCCTAACCCTAACGCTAACCCTAACCCTAACCCTAACGCTAATGCTAACCCTAACCCTAACCCTAACGCTAACCCTAACCCTAACCCTAACCCTAACCCTAACACTAACGCTAACGCTAACCCTAACCCTAACCCTAACCCTATCCCCAACCCTAACCCTAACCCTAACGCTAACGCTAACCCTAACCCTAACCCTAACGCTAACCCTAACACTAACCATAACCCTAACCCTAAACCTATCGCTAACGCTAACCCTAACCCTAACGCTAACGCTAACGCTAACCCTAACCCTAACCCTAACCCTAACGCTAAACTTAACCCTAACCCTAACCCTAACCCTAACACTAACCCTAACCCTAACCCTTAACCTAACCCTAACCCTAACACTAACCCTAACCCTAACACTAAACCTAACCCTAAACCTAACCCTAACCCTAACGCTAACACTAACCCTAACCCTAACCCTAACCATAACCCTAACCCTAAACCTAACGCTAAGCCTAACCCTAAGCCTAACCCTAACCCTAACGCTAACGCTAACGCTAACACTGACCCTAACCCTAACGCTAACGCTAACGCTAACCCTAACCCTAACCCTAACGGAAACCCTAGTCCTAACCCTAACGCTAACGCTAACCCTAACCCTAACCCTAACGCTAACCCTAACACTAACCATAACCCTAACCCTAAACCTATCGCTAACGCTAACCCTAACCCTAACGCTAACGCTAACGCTAACCCTAACCCTAACCCTAACCCTAACGCTAAACTTAACACTAACCCTAACCCTAACCCTAACACTAACCCTAACCCTAACCCTTAACCTAACCCTAACCCTAACACTAACCCTAACCCTAACACTAAACCTAACCCTAAACCTAACGCTAACGCTAACCCTAACCCTATCCCTAAACCTAATCCTAACCCTAACCCTAACCCTAACGCTAACCCTAACCATAACCCTAACCCTAACCCTAACCCTAACCCTAACCCTAACCCTAACGCTAAACTTAACCCTAACCCTAACCCTAACCCTAACCCTAACACTAACCCTAACCCTAACCCTAACCCTTAACCTAACCCTAACACTAAACCTAACCCAAACCCAAACCCTAACCCTAACCTTAACGCTAACCCTAACCCTAACCCTAACCCTAACCCTAACCATAACCCTAACGCTAGCCCTAACCCTAACCCTAACCCTAACGCTAACGCTAACGCTAACGCTAACCCTAACCCTAACCCTAACGCAAACCCTAATCCTAATACTAACCCTAACACTAACGCTAACGCTAACCCTAACCCTAACGCTAACACTAACGCTAAACTTAACCCTAACCCTAACCTTAACCCTAACCCTAACCCTAACCCTAACCCTAACCCTAACCCTATCGCTAACGCTAACCCTAACCCTAATGCTAACGCTAACGCTAACCCTAACCCTAACCCTAACCCTAACGCTAACCCTTACCTAACCCTAACCCTAACGCTAACCCTAACCCTAACCCTAACGCTAACCCTAACCCTAACCCTAACACTAACCCTAACGCTAACGCTAAACTTAACCCTAACCCTAACCCTAACCCTAACACTAACCCTAACCCTAACCCTTAACCTAACCCTAACCCTAACCCTAACCCTAACACTAAACCTAACCCTAAACATAACCCTAACCCTAACGCTAACCCTAACCCTAACCCTAACCCTAACCATAACCCTAACACTAACCCTAACGCTAACCCTAACCCTAACCCTAACCCTAACCCTAACCCTAACGCTAACGCTAACGCTAACACTGACCCTAACCCTAACGCTAACGCTAACGCTAACCCTAACCCTAACCCTAACGGAAGCCCTAGTCCTAACACTAACCCTAACACTAACGCTAATGCTAACGCTAACCCTAACCCTAACCCTAATCCTAACCCTAACCATAACCCTAACGCTAACCCTAACCATAACCCTAACCCTAACCCTAACCCTAACCCTAACCCTAACGCTAAACTTAACCCTAACCCTAACCCTAACCCTAACACTAAACCTAACCCTAACCCTAACCCTTAACTTAACCCTAACCCTAACCCTAACACTAAACCTAACCCTAACCCAAGCCCTAACCCTAACCCTAACGCTAACCCTAACCCTAACACTAACCCTAACCCTAAACATAACCTTAACGCTAACCCTAACCTAACCCTAACCCTAACGCTAACCCTAACCCTAACACTAATGCTAACCCGAACCCTAACCCTAACCCTAACGCTAACGCTAAACTTAACCCTAACCCTAACACTAACCCTAACCCTAACCCTAAACCTTAACCTAACCCTAACCCTAACAAGAAACCTAACCCTAACCCTAACCCTAACCCTAACCCTAACGCTAACCCTAACCCTAACCCTAACCCTAACCCTAACCCTAACCCTAACCCTAACGTTAACCCTAACCCTAACCCTAACCCTAACCCTAACGCTAACGCTAACGCTAACCCTAACCCTAACACTATCCCCAACCCTATCCCTAACCATAACGCTAACGCTAACCCTAACCCTAACCCTAACCCTAACGCTAACCCTAACACTAACCCTAACCCTAACCCTAACCTTATCACTAACGCTAACCCTAACCCTAACGCTAACGCTAACCCTAACTTAACCCTAACCCTAACGCTAACCCTAAACCTAACCCTAACGTTAACCCTAACCCTAACCCTAATCCTAACACTAACCCTAAACCTAACCCTAACCCTAACGCTAACCCCAACCCTAACCCTAACCCTAACGCTAACGCTAACGCTAACCCTAACCCTAACGCAAACCATAATCCTAACACTAACCCTAACACTAATGCTAACGCTAACCCTAACCCTAACCCTAACCCTAACGCTAACGCTAACGCTAACGCTAAACTTAACCCTAACCCTAACCCTAACCCTAACCCTAAACCTAACCCTAACCCTAACGCTAACCCTAACCCTAACGCTAACCCTAACCCTAACGCTAATGCTAACCCTAAACCTAACCCTAACGCTAACCCTAACCCTAACCCTAACCCTAACGCTAACGCTAACGCTAACCCTAACCCTAACCCTATCCCCAACCCTAACCCTAACCCTAACGCTAACGCTAACCCTAACCCTAACCCTAACGCTAACCCTAACACTAACCATAACCCTAACCCTAAACCTATCGCTAACGCTAACCCTAACCCTAACGCTAACGCTAACGCTAACCCTAACCCTAACCCTAACCCTAACCCTAACCCTAATGCTAAACTTAACACTAACCCTAACCCTAACCCTAACACTAACCCTAACCCTAACCCTTAACCTAACCCTAACCCTAACGCTAACCCTAACCCTAACCCTAACCCTAACCATAACCCTAACCCTAAACCTAACGCTAAGCCTAACCCTAAGCCTAACCCTAACCCTAACGCTAACGCTAAAGCTAACACTGACCCTAACCCTAACGCTAACGCTAACGCTAACCCTAACCCTAACCCTAACGGAAACCCTAGTCCTAACACTAACCCTAACACTAACGCTAACGCTAACCCTAACCCTAACCCTAAACCTAATCCTAACCCTAACCCTAACCCTAACGCTAACCCTAACCATCACCCTAACCCTAACCCTAACCCTAACCCTAACGCTAAACTTAACCCTAACCCTAACCCTAACCCTAACCCTAACACTAACCCTAACCCTAACCCTAACCCTTAACCTAACCCTAACACTAAACCTAACCCAAACCCAAACCGTAACCCTAACCCTAACGCTAACCCTAACCCTAACCCTAACCCTAACCATAACCCTAACGCTAGCCCTAACCCTAACCCTAACCCTAACGCTAACGCTAACGCTAACCCTAACCCTAACCCTAACGCAAACCCTAATCCTAATACTAACCCTAACACTAACGCTAACGCTAACCCTAATCCTAACCCTAACCCTAATCCTAACCCTTACCCTAACCCTAATGCTAACCCTAACCCTAACCCTAACCCTAACGCTAACGCTAAACTTAACCCTAACCCTAACCCTAACACTAACACTAACCCTAACCCTAACCCTTAACCTAAATCTAACTCTAACTCTAAACCTAACCCTAACCCTAACCCTAACACTAACCCTAACGCTAACCCTAACACTAAACCTAACCCTAACCCTAACCCTAACCCTAACGTTAAACCTAACCCTAAACCTAACCTTAACTCTAAACCTAACACTAACGCTAACGCTAACCCTAACCCTAACCCTATCCCCAACCCTAACCCTAACCATAACGCTAACGCTAACCCTAACCCTAACCCTAACCCTAACCCTAACCCTAACCCTAACGCTAACCCTAACACTAACCCTAACCCTAACCCTAACTCTATCGCTAACGCTAACCCTAACACTAACGCTAACGCTAACGATAACCCTAAACCTAACGCTACCCCTAAACCTAACCCTAACCCTAAACCTAACGCTAACCCTAACCTAACCCTAACCCTAACGCTAACCCTAACCCTAACCCTAACGTTAACCCTAACCATAACTCTAACCCTAATCCTAACACTAACCCTAACCTTAACCCTAAACCTTAACCTAACCCTAACCCTAACCCTAACTCTAAACCTAACCCTAACCCTAACCCTAACCCTAACGCTAACCCTAACCCTAACCCTAACCCTAACCCTAACACTAAACCTAACCCTAACCCTAACGCTAACCCTAACTCTAACCCTAACCCTAACGCTAACGCTAAAGCTAACCCTAACCCTAACGCAAACCCTAATCCTAACACTAACCCTAACACTAACGTTAACGCTAACCCTAACCCTAACCCTAACCCTAACCCTAACGCTAACGCTAACGCTAAACTTAACCCTAACCCTAACTTTAACCCTAACCCTAACCCTAACCCTAACCCTAACCCTAACCCTAACCCTATCGCTAACGCTAACCCTAACCCTAATGCTAACGCTAACGCTAACCCTAACCCTAACCCTAACCCTAACGCTAACCCTTACCTAACCCTAACCCTAACGCTAACCCTAACCCTAACCCTAACGCTAACCCTAACCCTAACACTAACCCTAACGCTAACGCTAAACTTAACCCTAACCCTAACCCTAACCCTAACACTAACCCTAACCCTAACCCTTAACCTAACCCCAACCCTAACCCTAACCCTAACACTAAACCTAACCCTAAACATAACCATAACCCTAACGCTAACCCTAACCCTAACCCTAACCCTAACCATAACCCTAACCCTAATCCTAATGCTAACCCTAACCCTAACCCTAACCCTAACCCTAACGCTAACGCTAACGCTAACACTGACCCTAACACTAACGCTAACGCTAACGCTTACCCTAACCCTAACCCTAACGGAAACCCTAGTCCTAACACTAACCCTAACACTAACGCTAACGCTAACGCTAACCCTAACCCTAACCCTAATCCTAACTTTACCCTAACCCTAACGCTAACCCTAACCATAACCCTAACCCTAACCCTAACCCTATCCCTAACCCTAACGCTAAACTTAACCCTAACCCTAACCCTAACCCTAACACTAATCCTAACCCTAACCCTAACCCTAACCCTAACCCTAACGTTAACCCTAACCCTAACCCTAACCCTAACGCTAACGCTAACGCTAACCCTAACCCTAACACTATCCCCAAGCCTAACCCTAACCATAACGCTAACGCTAACCCTAACCCTAACCCTAACCCTAACGCTAACCCTAACACTAACCCTAACCCTAACCCTAACTCTATCACTAACGCTAACCCTAACCCTAACGCTAACGCTAAAGCTAACCCTAAACCTAACGCTAACCCTAACCTAACCCTAACCCTAACGCTAACCCTAACCCTAACGCTAACGCTAACGCTAACCCTAACCCTAACACTATCCCCAAGCCTAACCCTAACCCTAACCCTAATGCAAACCCTAATCCTAACACTAACCCTAACACTAATGCTAACGCTAACCCTAACCCTAACGCTAACGCTAACGCTAACGCTAAACTTAAACCTAACCCTAACCCTAACCCTAACCCTAAACCTAACCCTAACCCTAACGCTAACCCTAACCTAACCCTAACCCTAACGCTAACCCTAACCCTAACCCTAACGCTAATGCTAACCCTAACCCTAACACTAACGCTAAACCTAACCCTAACCCTAACCCTAACGCTAACGCTAACGCTAACCCTAACCCTAACCCTATCCCCAACCCTAACCCTAACCCTAACGCTAACGCTAACCCTAACCCTAACCCTAACGCTAACCCTAACACTAACCATAACCCTAACCCTAAACCTATCGCTAACGCTAACCCTAGCCCTAACGGTAACACTAACGCTAACCCTAACCCTAACCCTAACCCTAACCCTAACCCTAACGCTAACCCTTACCTAACCCTAACCCTAACCCTAACGCTAACCCTAACCCTAACCCTAACCCTAACGCTAACGCTAAACTTAACCCTAACCCTAACCCTAACACTAACCCTAACCCTAACCCTTAACCTAACCCTAACACTAACCCTAACCCTAACACTAAACCTAACCCTAAAACTAACCCTAACCCTAACGCTAACCCTAACCCTAACCCTAACCCTAACCATAACCCTAACCCTAAACCTAACGCTAAGCCTAACCCTAACCCTAACCCTAACCCTAAGGCTAACGCTAACGCTAACACTGACCCTAACCCTAACGCTAACGCTAACGCTAACCCTAACCCTAACCCTAACGGAAACCCTAGTCCTAACACTAACCCTAACACTAACGCTAACGCTAACCCTAACCCTAACCCTAACCCTAAACCTAATCCTAACCCTAACCCTAACCCTAACGCTAACCCTAACCATAACCCTAACCCTAACCCTAACCCTAACCCTAACCCTAACCCTAACGCTAAACTTAACCCTAACCCTAACCCTAACCCTAACCCTAACACTAACCCTAACCCTAACCCTAACCCTTAACCTAACCCTAACACTAAACCTAACCCTAACCCAAACCCTAACCCTAACCCTAACGCTAACCCTAACCCTAACCCTAACCCTAACCCTAACCCTAACCATAACCCTAACGCTAACCCTAACCCTAACCCTAACCCGAACGCTAACGCTAACGCTAACCCTAACCCTAACCCTAACGCAAACCCTAATCCTAATACTAACCCTAACACTAACGCTAATGCTAACCCTAACCCTAACCCTAACCCTAATCCTAACCCTTACCCTAACCCTAATGCTAACCCTAACCCTAACCCTAACCGTAACGCTAATGCTAAACTTAACCCTAACCCTAACCCTAACACTAACACTAACCCTAACCCTAACCCTTAACCTAAATCTAACCCTAACTCTAAACCTAACCCTAACCCTAACCCTAACCCTAACGCTAACCCTAACCCTAACCCTAACCCTAACCCTAACACTAAACCTAACCCTAACCCTAACGCTAACCCTAACTCTAACTTTAACCCTAACGCTAACGCTAAAGCTAACCCTAACCCTAACGCAAACCCTAATCCTAACACTAACCCTAACACTAACGCTAACGCTAACCCTAACCCTAACCCTAACCCTAACCCTAACCCTAACGCTAACGCTAACGCTAAACTTAACCCTAACCCTAACCTTAACCCTAACCCTAACCCTAACCCTAACCCTAACCCTATCGCTAACGCTAACCCTAACCCTAATGCTAACGCTAACGCTAACCCTAATCCTAACCCTAACCCTAACGCTAACCCTTACCTAACCCTAACCCTAACGCTAACCCTAACCCTAACCCTACCGCTAACCCTAACCCTAAACCTAACACTAACCCTAACGCTAACGCTAAACTTAACCCTAACCCTAACCCTAACACTAACCCTAACCCTACCCTTAACCTAACCCTAACCCTAACCCTAACCCTAACACTAAACATAACCCTAAACATAACCCTAACCCTAACGCTAACCCTAACCCTAACCCTAACCCTAACCATAACCCTAACCCTAACCCTAATGCTAACCCTAACCCTAACCCTAACCCTAACCCTAACCTTAACGCTAACGCTAACGCTAACACTGACCCTAACCCTAACGCTAACGCTAACGCTAACGCTAACCCTAACCCTAACCCTAACGGAAACCCTAGTCCTAACACTAACCCTAACGCTAACGCTAACCCTAACCCTAACCCTAATCCTAACCCTAACCCTAACCCTAACGCTAACCCTAACCATAACCCTAACCCTAACCCTAACCCTAACCCTAACGCTAAACTTAACCCTAACCCTAACCCTAACCCTAACACTAACCCTAACCCTAACCCTAAGCCTTAACCTAACCCTAACCCTAACCCTAACACTAATCCTAACCCTAACCCAAGCCCTAACCCTAACCCTAACGCTAACCCTAACCCTAACACTAACCCTAACCCTAACCATAACCTTAACGCTAACCCTAACCCTAACCCTAACCCTAAACCTAACCCTATCCCCAACCCTAACCCTAACCCTAACGCTAACGCTATTCCTAACCCTAACCCTAATGCTAACCCTAACACTAACCCTAACCCTAACCCTAACCCTATCGCTAACGCTAACACTAACCATAACGCTAACGCTAACGCTAACCCTAACCCTAACGCTAACCCTAACCCTAACCCTAACCCCAACCCTAAACCTAACGCTAACCCTAACCTAACCCTAACCCTAACGCTAACCCTAACCCTAACACTAATGCTAACCCTAACCCTAACCCTAACCCTAACGCTAACGCTAAACTTAACCCTAACCCTAATTCTAACCGTAACCCTAACCCTAACCCTTAACCTAACCCTAACCCTAACACTAAACCTAACCCTAACCCTAACCCTAACGCTAACCCTAACCCTCACCCTAACCCTAACCGTAACCCTAACCCTAACGCTAACCCTAACCCTAACCCTAACCATAACCCTAAACCTAACGCTAACGCTAACGCTAACCCTAACCCTAACCCTAACCCTAACGCTAACCCTAACACTAACCCTAACCCTAACCCTAACCCTATCGCTAACGCTAACCCTAACCCTAATGCTAACGCTAACGCTAACCCTAAACCTAACGCTAACCCTAACCCTAACCCTAACCCTAACGCTAACCCTAACCTAACCCTAAACCTAACGCTAACCCTAACCCTAACCCTAACGTTAACCCTAACACTAACCCTAACCCTAATCCTAACACTAACACTAACCCTAACCCTAACCCTAACCCTTAACCTAACCCTAACCCTAACCCTAACTCTAAACCTAACCCTAAAACTAACCCTAAACCTAACGCTAACCCTAACCCTAACCCTAACCCTAACCCTAACGCTAACCCTAACTATAACCCTAACCTTAACCCTAACGCTAACCCTAACCCTAAACCTAACACTAACGCTAACGCTAACGCTAAACTTAACCCTAACCCTAACACTAACACTAATCCTAACCCTAACCCTAACCCTAAAGCTAACCCTAACCTAACCCTAACCCTAACGCTAACCCTAACCCTAACCCTAACCCTAACCCTAACACTAAACCTAACCCTAACCCTAACGCTAACCCTAACTCTAACCCTAACCCTAACGCTAACGCTAACGCTAACTCTAATCCTAACGCAAATCCTAATCCTAAAACTAACACTAACACTAACGCTAACGCTAACCCTAACCCTAACCCTAACCCTAACGCTAACGCTAAACTTAACCCTAACCCTAACCCTAACCCTAACCCTAACCCTATCGCTAACGCTAACCCTAACCCTAATGCTAACGCTAACGCTAACCCTAACCCTAACCCTAACCCTAACGCTAACCCTTACCTAACCCTAACCCTAACGCTAACCCTAACCCTAACCCTAACGCTAACCCTAACCCTAACCCTAACCCTAACGCTAACGCGAAACTTAACCCTAACCCTAACCCTAACCCTAACCCTAACACTAACCCTAACCCTAACCCTTAACCTAACCCTAACCCTAACCCTAACCCTAACCCTAACCCTAACACTAAACCTAACCCTAAACCTAACCCTAACCCTAACACTAACCCTAACCCTAACCCTTAACCTAACCCTAACCCTAACCCTAACCCTAACGCTAACCCTAACACTAACCCTAACCCTAACCCTAACCCTATCACTAACGCTAACCCTAACCCTAACGCTAACGCAAAAGTTAACCCTAAACCTAACGCTAACCCTAACCCTAACCCTAACCCTAACCCTAACGCTAACCCTAACTTAACCCTAACCCTAACGCTAACCCTAAACCTAACCCTAACGTTAACCCTAACCCTAACCCTAACCCTAATCCTAACACTAACCCTAAACCTAACCCTAACCCTAACGCTAACCCCAACCCTAACCCTAACCCTAACGCTAACGCTAACCCTAACCCTAACGCAAACCATAATCCTAACACTAACCCTAACACTAATGCTAACGCTAACCCTAACCCTAACCCTAACCCTAACGCTAACGCTAACGCTAACGCTAACGCTAATGCTAAACTTAACCCTAACCCTAACCGTAACCGTAACCCTAAACCTAACCCTAACCCTAACGCTAACCCTAACCTAACCCTAACCCTAACGCTAACCCTAACCCTAACCCTAACGCTAATGCTAACCCTAACCCTAACCCTAACGCTAACCCTAACCCTAACCCTAACCCTAACCCTAACACTAACGCTAACGCTAACCCTAACCCTAACCCTATCCCCAACCCTAACCCTAACCCTAACGCTAACGCTAACCCTAACCCTAACCCTAACGCTAACCCTAACACTAACCATAACCCTAACCCTAAACCTATCGCTAACGCTAACCCTAACCCTAACGCTAACGCTAACGCTAACCCTAACCCTAACCCTAACCCTAACGCTAAACTTAACCCTAACCCTAACCCTAACCCTAACACTAACCCTAACCCTAACCCTTAACCTAACCCTAACCCTAACACTAACCCTAACCCTAACACTAAACCTAACCCTAAACCTAACCCTAACCCTAACGCTAACACTAACCCTAACCCTAACCCTAACCATAACCCTAACCCTAAACCTAACGCTAAGCCTAACCCTAAGCCTAACCCTAACCCTAACGCTAACGCTAACGCTAACACTGACCCTAACCCTAACGCTAACGCTAACGCTAACCCTAACCCTAACCCTAACGGAAACCCTAGTCCTAACCCTAACGCTAACGCTAACCCTAACCCTAACCCTAACGCTAACCCTAACACTAACCATAACCCTAACCCTAAACCTATCGCTAACGCTAACCCTAACCCTAACGCTAACGCTAACGCTAACCCTAACCCTAACCCTAACCCTAACGCTAAACTTAACACTAACCCTAACCCTAACCCTAACACTAACCCTAACCCTAACCCTTAACCTAACCCTAACCCTAACACTAACCCTAACCCTAACACTAAACCTAACCCTAAACCTAACGCTAACGCTAACCCTAACCCTATCCCTAAACCTAATCCTAACCCTAACCCTAACGCTAACCCTAACCATAACCCTAACCCTAACCCTAACCCTAACCCTAACCCTAACCCTAACGCTAAACTTAACCCTAACCCTAACCCTAACCCTAACCCTAACACTAACCCTAACCCTAACCCTAACCCTTAACCTAACCCTAACACTAAACCTAACCCAAACCCAAACCCTAACCCTAACCTTAACGCTAACCCTAACCCTAACCCTAACCCTAACCCTAACCATAACCCTAACGCTAGCCCTAACCCTAACCCTAACCCTAACGCTAACGCTAACGCTAACGCTAACCCTAACCCTAACCCTAACGCAAACCCTAATCCTAATACTAACCCTAACACTAACGCTAACGCTAACCCTAACCCTAACGCTAACACTAACGCTAAACTTAACCCTAACCCTAACCTTAACCCTAACCCTAACCCTAACCCTAACCCTAACCCTAACCCTATCGCTAACGCTAACCCTAACCCTAATGCTAACGCTAACGCTAACCCTAACCCTAACCCTAACCCTAACGCTAACCCTTACCTAACCCTAACCCTAACGCTAACCCTAACCCTAACCCTAACGCTAACCCTAACCCTAACCCTAACACTAACCCTAACGCTAACGCTAAACTTAACCCTAACCCTAACCCTAACCCTAACACTAACCCTAACCCTAACCCTTAACCTAACCCTAACCCTAACCCTAACCCTAACACTAAACCTAACCCTAAACATAACCCTAACCCTAACGCTAACCCTAACCCTAACCCTAACCCTAACCATAACCCTAACACTAACCCTAACGCTAACCCTAACCCTAACCCTAACCCTAACCCTAACCCTAACGCTAACGCTAACGCTAACACTGACCCTAACCCTAACGCTAACGCTAACGCTAACCCTAACCCTAACCCTAACGGAAGCCCTAGTCCCTAACACTAACCCTAACACTAACGCTAATGCTAACGCTAACCCTAACCCTAACCCTAATCCTAACCCTAACCATAACCCTAACGCTAACCCTAACCATAACCCTAACCCTAACCCTAACCCTAACCCTAACCCTAACGCTAAACTTAACCCTAACCCTAACCCTAACCCTAACACTAAACCTAACCCTAACCCTAACCCTTAACTTAACCCTAACCCTAACCCTAACACTAAACCTAACCCTAACCCAAGCCCTAACCCTAACCCTAACGCTAACCCTAACCCTAACACTAACCCTAACCCTAACCATAACCTTAACGCTAACCCTAACCTAACCCTAACCCTAACGCTAACCCTAACCCTAACACTAATGCTAACCCGAACCCTAACCCTAACCCTAACGCTAACGCTAAACTTAACCCTAACCCTAACACTAACCCTAACCCTAACCCTAAACCTTAACCTAACCCTAACCCTAACAAGAAACCTAACCCTAACCCTAACCCTAACCCTAACCCTAACGCTAACCCTAACCCTAACCCTAACCCTAACCCTAACCCTAACCCTAACCCTAACGTTAACCCTAACCCTAACCCTAACCCTAACCCTAACGCTAACGCTAACGCTAACCCTAACCCTAACACTATCCCCAACCCTATCCCTAACCATAACGCTAACGCTAACCCTAACCCTAACCCTAACCCTAACGCTAACCCTAACACTAACCCTAACCCTAACCCTAACCTTATCAGTAACGCTAACCCTAACCCTAACGCTAACGCTAACCCTAACTTAACCCTAACCCTAACGCTAACCCTAAACCTAACCCTAACGTTAACCCTAACCCTAACCCTAATCCCTAACACTAACCCTAAACCTAACCCTAACCCTAACGCTAACCCCAACCCTAACCCTAACCCTAACGCTAACGCTAACGCTAACCCTAACCCTAACGCAAACCATAATCCTAACACTAACCCTAACACTAATGCTAACGCTAACCCTAACCCTAACCCTAACCCCTAACGCTAACGCTAACGCTAACGCTAAACTTAACCCTAACCCTAACCCTAACCCTAACCCTAAACCTAACCCTAACCCTAACGCTAACCCTAACCCTAACGCTAACCCTAACCCTAACGCTAATGCTAACCCTAAACCTAACCCTAACGCTAACCCTAACCCTAACCCTAACCCTAACGCTAACGCTAACGCTAACCCTAACCCTAACCCTATCCCCAACCCTAACCCTAACCCTAACGCTAACGCTAACCCTAACCCTAACCCTAACGCTAACCCTAACACTAACCATAACCCTAACCTAAACCTATCGCTAACGCTAACCCTAACCCTAACGCTAACGCTAACGCTAACCCTAACCCTAACCCTAACCCTAACCCTAACCCTAATGCTAAACTTAACACTAACCCTAACCCTAACCCTAACACTAACCCTAACCCTAACCCTTAACCTAACCCTAACCCTAACGCTAACCCTAACCCTAACCCTAACCCTAACCATAACCCTAACCCTAAACCTAACGCTAAGCCTAACCCTAAGCCTAACCCTAACCCTAACGCTAACGCTAACGCTAACACTGACCCTAACCCTAACGCTAACGCTAACGCTAACCCTAACCCTAACCCTAACGGAAACCCTAGTCCTAACACTAACCCTAACACTAACGCTAACGCTAACCCTAACCCTAACCCTAAACCTAATCCTAACCCTAACCCTAACCCTAACGCTAACCCTAACCATCACCCTAACCCTAACCCTAACCCTAACCCTAACGCTAAACTTAACCCTAACCCTAACCCTAACCCTAACCCTAACACTAACCCTAACCCTAACCCTAACCCTTAACCTAACCCTAACACTAAACCTAACCCAAACCCAAACCGTAACCCTAACCCTAACGCTAACCCTAACCCTAACCCTAACCCTAACCATAACCCTAACGCTAGCCCTAACCCTAACCCTAACCCTAACGCTAACGCTAACGCTAACCCTAACCCTAACCCTAACGCAAACCCTAATCCTAATACTAACCCTAACACTAACGCTAACGCTAACCCTAATCCTAACCCTAACCCTAATTCTAACCCTTACCCTAACCCTAATGCTAACCCTAACCCTAACCCTAACCCTAACGCTAACGCTAAACTTAACCCTAACCCTAACCCTAACACTAACACTAACCCTAACCCTAACCCTTAACCTAAATCTAACTCTAACTCTAAACCTAACCCTAACCCTAACCCTAACACTAACCCTAACGCTAACCCTAACACTAAACCTAACCCTAACCCTAACCCTAACCCTAACCCTAACGTTAAACCTAACCCTAAACCTAACCTTAACTCTAAACCTAACACTAACGCTAACGCTAACCCTAACCCTAACCCTATCCCCAACCCTAACCCTAACCATAACGCTAACGCTAACCCTAACCCTAACCCTAACCCTAACCCTAACCCTAACCCTAACGCTAACCCTAACACTAACCCTAACCCTAACCCTAACTCTATCGCTAACGCTAACCCTAACACTAACGCTAACGCTAACGATAACCCTAAACCTAACGCTACCCCTAAACCTAACCCTAACCCTAAACCTAACGCTAACCCTAACCTAACCCTAACCCTAACGCTAACCCTAACCCTAACCCTAACGTTAACCCTAACCATAACTCTAACCCTAATCCTAACACTAACCCTAACCTTAACCCTAAACCTTAACCTAACCCTAACCCTAACCCTAACTCTAAACCTAACCCTAACCCTAACCCTAACCCTAACGCTAACCCTAACCCTAACCCTAACCCTAACCCTAACACTAAACCTAACCCTAACCCTAACGCTAACCCTAACTCTAACACTAACCCTAACGCTAACGCTAAAGCTAACCCTAACCCTAACGCAAACCCTAATCCTAACACTAACCCTAACACTAACGTTAACGCTAACCCTAACCCTAACCCTAACCCTAACCCTAACGCTAACGCTAACGCTAAACTTAACCCTAACCCTAACTTTAACCCTAACCCTAACCCTAACCCTAACCCTAACCCTAACCCTAACCCTATCGCTAACGCTAACCCTAACCCTAATGCTAACGCTAACGCTAACCCTAACCCTAACCCTAACCCTAACGCTAACCCTTACCTAACCCTAACCCTAACGCTAACCCTAACCCTAACCCTAACGCTAACCCTAACCCTAACACTAACCCTAACGCTAACGCTAAACTTAACCCTAACCCTAACCCTAACCCTAACACTAACCCTAACCCTAACCCTTAACCTAACCCCAACCCTAACCCTAACCCTAACACTAAACCTAACCCTAAACATAACCATAACCCTAACGCTAACCCTAACCCTAACCCTAACCCTAACCATAACCCTAACCCTAATCCTAATGCTAACCCTAACCCTAACCCTAACCCTAACCCTAACGCTAACGCTAACGCTAACACTGACCCTAACACTAACGCTAACGCTAACGCTTACCCTAACCCTAACCCTAACGGAAACCCTAGTCCTAACACTAACCCTAACACTAACGCTAACGCTAACGCTAACCCTAACCCTAACCCTAATCCTAACCTTAACCCTAACCCTAACGCTAACCCTAACCATAACCCTAACCCTAACCCTAACCCTATCCCTAACCCTAACGCTAAACTTAACCCTAACCCTAACCCTAACCCTAACACTAATCCTAACCCTAACCCTAACCCTAACCCTAACCCTAACGTTAACCCTAACCCTAACCCTAACCCTAACGCTAACGCTAACGCTAACCCTAACCCTAACACTATCCCCAAGCCTAACCCTAACCATAACGCTAACGCTAACCCTAACCCTAACCCTAACCCTAACGCTAACCCTAACACTAACCCTAACCCTAACCCTAACTCTAACACTAACGCTAACCCTAACCCTAACGCTAACGCTAAAGCTAACCCTAAACCTAACGCTAACCCTAACCTAACCCTAACACTAACGCTAACCCTAACCCTAACGCTAACGCTAACGCTAACCCTAACCCTAACACTATCCCCAAGCCTAACCCTAACCCTAACCCTAATGCAAACCCTAATCCTAACACTAATGCTAACGCTAACCCTAACCCTAACGCTAACGCTAACGCTAACGCTAAACTTAAACCTAACCCTAACCCTAACCCTAACCCTAAACCTAACCCTAACCCTAACGCTAACCCTAACCTAACCCTAACCCTAACGCTAACCCTAACCCTAACCCTAACGCTAATGCTAACCCTAACCCTAACACTAACGCTAAACCTAACCCTAACCCTAACCCTAACGCTAACGCTAACGCTAACCCTAACCCTAACCCTATCCCCAACCCTAACCCTAACCCTAACGCTAACGCTAACCCTAACCCTAACCCTAACGCTAACCCTAACACTAACCATAACCCTAACCCTAAACCTATCGCTAACGCTAACCCTAGCCCTAACGGTAACACTAACGCTAACCCTAACCCTAACCCTAACCCTAACCCTAACCCTAACGCTAACCCTTACCTAACCCTAACCCTAACCCTAACGCTAACCCTAACCCTAACCCTAACCCTAACGCTAACGCTAAACTTAACCCTAACCCTAACCCTAACCCTAACACTAACCCTAACCCTAACCCTTAACCTAACCCTAACACTAACCCTAACCCTAACACTAAACCTAACCGTAAAACTAACCCTAACCCTAACGCTAACCCTAACCCTAACCCTAACCCTAACCATAACCCTAACCCTAAACCTAACGCTAAGCCTAACCCTAACCCTAACCCTAACCCTAAGGCTAACGCTAACGCTAACACTGACCCTAACCCTAACGCTAACGCTAACGCTAACCCTAACCCTAACCCTAACGGAAACCCTAGTCCTAACACTAACCCTAACACTAACGCTAACGCTAACCCTAACCCTAACCCTAACCCTAAACCTAATCCTAACCCTAACCCTAACCCTAACGCTAACCCTAACCATAACCCTAACCCTAACCCTAACCCTAACCCTAACCCTAACCCTAACGCTAAACTTAACCCTAACCCTAACCCTAACCCTAACCCTAACACTAACCCTAACCCTAACCCTAACCCTTAACCTAACCCTAACACTAAACCTAACCCTAACCCAAACCCTAACCCTAACCCTAACGCTAACCCTAACCCTAACCCTAACCCTAACCCTAACCCTAACCATAACCCTAACGCTAACCCTAACCCTAACCCTAACCCGAACGCTAACGCTAACGCTAACCCTAACCCTAACCCTAACGCAAACCCTAATCCTAATACTAACCCTAACACTAACGCTAATGCTAACCCTAACCCTAACCCTAACCCTAATCCTAACCCTTACCCTAACCCTAATGCTAACCCTAACCCTAACCCTAACCGTAACGCTAATGCTAAACTTAACCCTAACCCTAACCCTAACACTAACACTAACCCTAACCCTAACCCTTAACCTAAATCTAACCCTAACTCTAAACCTAACCCTAACCCTAACCCTAACCCTAACGCTAACCCTAACCCTAACCCTAACCCTAACCCTAACACTAAACCTAACCCTAACCCTAACGCTAACCCTAACTCTAACTTTAACCCTAACGCTAACGCTAAAGCTAACCCTAACCCTAACGCAAACCCTAATCCTAACACTAACCCTAACACTAACGCTAACGCTAACCCTAACCCTAACCCTAACCCTAACCCTAACCCTAACGCTAACGCTAACGCTAAACTTAACCCTAACCCTAACCTTAACCCTAACCCTAACCCTAACCCTAACCCTAACCCTATCGCTAACGCTAACCCTAACCCTAATGCTAACGCTAACGCTAACCCTAAGCCTAACCCTAACCCTAACGCTAACCCTTACCTAACCCTAACCCTAACGCTAACCCTAACCCTAACCCTACCGCTAACCCTAACCCTAAACCTAACACTAACCCTAACGCTAACGCTAAACTTAACCCTAACCCTAACCCTAACACTAACCCTAACCCTACCCTTAACCTAACCCTAACCCTAACCCTAACCCTAACACTAAACATAACCCTAAACATAACCCTAACCCTAACGCTAACCCTAACCCTAACCCTAACCCTAACCATAACCCTAACCCTAACCCTAATGCTAACCCTAACCCTAACCCTAACCCTAACCCTAACCTTAACGCTAACGCTAACGCTAACACTGACCCTAACCCTAACGCTAACGCTAACGCTAACGCTAACCCTAACCCTAACCCTAACGGAAACCCTAGTCCTAACACTAACCCTAACGCTAACGCTAACCCTAACCCTAACCCTAATCCTAACCCTAACCCTAACCCTAAAGCTAACCCTAACCATAACCCTAACCCTAACCCTAACCCTAACCCTAACGCTAAACTTAACCCTAACCCTAACCCTAACCCTAACACTAACCCTAACCCTAACCCTAAGCCTTAACCTAACCCTAACCCTAACCCTAACACTAATCCTAACCCTAACCCAAGCCCTAACCCTAACCCTAACGCTAACCCTAACCCTAACACTAACCCTAACCCTAACCATAACCTTAACGCTAACCCTAACCCTAACCCTAACCCTAAACCTAACCCTATCCCCAACCCTAACCCTAACCCTAACGCTAACGCTATTCCTAACCCTAACCCTAATGCTAACCCTAACACTAACCCTAACCCTAACCCTAACCCTATCGCTAACGCTAACACTAACCATAACGCTAACGCTAACGCTAACCCTAACCCTAACGCTAACCCTAACCCTAACCCTAACCCCAACCCTAAACCTAACGCTAACCCTAACCTAACCCTAACCCTAACGCTAACCCTAACCCTAACACTAATGCTAACCCTAACCCTAACCCTAACCCTAACGCTAACGCTAAACTTAACCCTAACCCTAATTCTAACCGTAACCCTAACCCTAACCCTTAACCTAACCCTAACCCTAACACTAAACCTAACCCTAACCCTAACCCTAACGCTAACCCTAACCCTCACCCTAACCCTAACCGTAACCCTAACCCTAACGCTAACCCTAACCCTAACCCTAACCATAACCCTAAACCTAACGCTAACGCTAACGCTAACCCTAACCCTAACCCTAACCCTAACGCTAACCCTAACACTAACCCTAACCCTAACCCTAACCCTATCGCTAACGCTAACCCTAACCCTAATGCTAACGCTAACGCTAACCCTAAACCTAACGCTAACCCTAACCCTAACCCTAACCCTAACGCTAACCCTAACCTAACCCTAAACCTAACGCTAACCCTAACCCTAACCCTAACGTTAACCCTAACACTAACCCTAACCCTAATCCTAACACTAACACTAACCCTAACCCTAACCCTAACCCTTAAACCCTAACCCTAACCCTAACTCTAAACCTAACCCTAAAACTAACCCTAAACCTAACGCTAACCCTAACCCTAACCCTAACCCTAACGCTAACCCTAACTATAACCCTAACCTTAACGCTAACGCTAACGCTAACCCTAACCCTAATGCAAAGCCTAATCCTAACACTAACCCTAACACTAACGCTAACGCTAACCCTAACCCTAAACCTAACACTAACGCTAACGCTAACGCTAAACTTAACCCTAACCCTAACACTAACACTAATCCTAACCCTAACCCTAACCCTAAAGCTAACCCTAACCTAACCCTAACCCTAACGCTAACCCTAACCCTAACCCTAACCCTAACCCTAACACTAAACCTAACCCTAACCCTAACGCTAACCCTAACTCTAACACTAACCCTAAAGCTAACGCTAACGCTAACCCTAATCCTAACGCAAATCCTAATCCTAAAACTAACACTAACACTAACGCTAACGCTAACCCTAACCCTAACCCTAACCCTAACGCTAACGCTAAACTTAACCCTAACCCTAACCCTAACCCTAACCCTAACCCTATCGCTAACGCTAACCCTAACCCTAATGCTAACGCTAACGCTAACCCTAACCCTAACCCTAACCCTAACGCTAACCCTTACCTAACCCTAACCCTAACGCTAACCCATAACCCTAACCCTAACGCTAACCCTAACCCTAACCCTAACCCTAACGCTAACGCGAAACTTAACCCTAACCCTAACCCTAACCCTAACCCTAACACTAACCCTAACCCTAACCCTTATCCTAACCCTAACCCTAACCCTAACCCTAACCCTAACCCTAACACTAAACTAACCCTAAACCTAACCCTAACCCTAACGCTAACCCTAACCCTAACGCTAACCCTAACCCTAACCCTAACCCCAACCCTAAACCTAACGCTAACCCTAACCTAACCCTAACCCTAACGCTAACCCTAACCCTAACACTAATGCTAACCCTAACCCTAACCCTAACCCTAACCCTAACGCTAACGCTAAACTTAACCCTAACCCTAATTCTAACCTTAACCCTAACCCTAACCCTTAACCTAACCCTAACCCTAACACTAAACCTAACCCTAACCCTAACCCTAACGCTAACCCTAATCCTCACCCTAACCCTAACCCTAACCCTAACCCTCAACCTAACCCTAAACCTAACCCTAACTCTGAACCTAACCCTAAAACTAACCATAACCCTAACGCTAATCCTAACCCTAACCCTAACCCTAACCCTAAACCTAATGCTAACCCTAACTATAACCCTAACACTAACGCTAACGCTAACGCTAAACTTAACCCTAACCCTAACCCTAACCCTAACCCTAACCCTAACCCTAACCCTAACGCTAACCCTAACCTAACCCTAACCCTAACGCTAACCCTAACCCTAACCCCAACCCTAACCCTAACACTAAACCTAACTCTAACCCTAACCCTAACGCTAACCCTAACTCTAACCCTAACCCTAACGCTAACGCTAACGCTAACCCTAACCCTAACGCAAACCCTAATCCTAACACTAACCCTAACACTAACGCTAACGCTAACCCTAGCCCTAACCCTAACCCTAACCCTAAGGCTAACGCTAACGCTAACGCTAAACTTAACCCTAACCCTAACCCTAACCCTAACCCTAACCCTATCGCTAACGCTAACCCTAACCCTAATGTTAACGCTAACGCTAACCCTAACCCTAACCCTAACCCTAACCCTAACGCTAACCCTTACCTAACCCTAACCCTAACGCTAACCCTAACCCTAACCCTAACGCTAACCCTAAACCTAACCCTAACCCTAACCCTAACTCTAACGCTAAACTTAACCCTAACCCTAACCCTAACCCTAACACTAACCCTAACCCTAACCCTTAACCTAACCCTAACCCTAACCCTAACCCTAACCCTAACACTAAACCTAACCCTAAACCTAACCCTAAACCTAACGCTAACCCTAACGCTAACCCTAACCCTAACGCTAACCCTAACCCTAACCCTAACCCCAACCCTAAACCTAACGCTAACCCTAACCTAACCCTAACCCTAACGCTAACCCTAACCCTAACACTAATGCTAACCCTAACCCTAACCCTAACCCTAACGCTAACGCTAAACTTAACCCTAACCCTAATTCTTACTGTAACCCTAACCCTAACCCTTAACCTAACCCTAACCCTAACACTAAACCTAACCCTAACCCTAACCCTAACGCTAACCCTAACCCTCACCCTAACCCTAACCCTAACCCTAACCCTAACGCTAACCCTAACCCTAACCTTAACCCTAACGCTAACGCTAACGCTAACCCTAACCCTAACCCTATCCCCAAACCTAACCCTAACCGTAACGCTAACGCTAACCCTAACCCTAACCCTAACACTAACCCTAACACTAACCCTAACCCTAACCCTAACCCTATCGCTAACGCTAACCCTAACCCTAACGCTAACGCTAACGCTAACCCTAAACCTAACGCTAACCCTAACCCTAACCCTAACCCTAACCCTAACGCTAACCCTAACCTAACCCTAAACCTAACGCTAACCCTAACCCTAACCCTAACCCTAACGTTAACCCTAACACTAACCCTAACCCTAATCCTAACACTAACCCTAACCCTAACCCTTAACCTAACCCTAACCCTAACCCTAACTCTAAACCTAACCCTAAAACTAACCCTAACCCTAACGCTAACCCTAACCCTAACCCTAACCCTAACCCTAACGCTAACCCTAACTATAACCCTAACCTTAACGCTAACGCTAACGCTAACCCTAACCCTAATGCAAACCCTAATCCTAGCACTAACCCTAACACTAACGCTAACGCTAACCCTAACCCTAAACCTAACGCTAACGCTAAACTTAACCCTAACCCTAACCCTAACCCTAACCCTAACCCTAACCCTAACCCTAACCCTAACGCTAACCCTAACCTAACCCTAACCCTAACGCTAACCCTAACCCTAACCCTAACCCTAACACTAACACTAAACCTAACCCTAACCCTAACGCTAACCCTAACTCTAACCCTAACCCTAACGCTAACGCTAACGCTAACCCTAACCCTAACGCAAACCCTAATCCTAACACTGACCCTAACCCTAACGCTAACGCTAACGCTAACCCTAACCCTAACCCTAACGGAAACCCTAGTCCTAACACTAACCCTAACACTAACGCTAACGCTAACGCTAACCCTAACCCTAAGCCTAATTCTAACCCTAACCCTAACCCTAACGCTAACCCTAACCATAACCCTAACCCTAACCCTAACCCTAACGCTAAACTTAACCCTAACCCTAACCCTAACCCTAACACTAACCCTAACCCTAACACTAACCCTTAACCTAACCCTAACCCTAACCCTAACACTAAACCTAACCCTAACCCAAGCCCTAACTCTAACCCTAACGCTAACCCTAACCCTAACACTAACCCTAACCCTAACCATAACCTTAACGCTAGCCCTAACCCTAACCCTAACCCTATCCCCAACCCTAACCCTAACCCTAACGCTAACGCTAACGCTAACCCTAACCCTAACGCTAACCCTAACCCTAACCCTAACCCCAACCCTAAACCTAACGCTAACCCTAACCTAACCCTAACCCTAACGCTAACCCTAACCCTAACACTAATGTTAACCCTAACCCTAACCCTAACGCTAACGCTAAACGTAACCCTAACCCTAATTCTAACCGTAACCCTAACCCTAACCCTTAACCTAACCCTAACCCTAACACTACACCTAACCCTAACCCTAACCCTAACGCTAACCCTAACCCTCACCCTAACCCTTACCCTAACCCTAACCCTAACGCTAACCCTAACCCTAACCCTAACCATAACCCTAACCCTAACGCTAACGCTAACGCTAACGCTAACCCTAACCCTAACCCTAACCCTATCCCCAAACCTAACCCTAACCATAACGCTAACGCTAACCCTAACCCTAACACTAACCCTAACACTAACGCTAACGCTAACCCTAACCCTAACCCTAAACCTAACACTAACGCTAACGCTAAACTTAACCCTAACCCTAACCCTAACCCTAACCCTAACCCTAACGCTAACCCTAACCTAACCCTAACCCTAACGCTAACCCTAACCCTAACCCTAACCCTAACGCTAACGCTAACGCTAACCCTAACCCTAACCCTATCCCCAACCCTAACCCTAACCCTAACGCAAACGCTAACCCTACCCTAACCCTAACCCTAACGCTAACCCTAACACTAACCATAACCCTAACCCTAACCCTATCGCTAACGCTAACCCTAACCCTAACGCTAACGCTAACGCTAACCCTAACCCTAACCCTAACCCTAACCCTAACGCTAACCCTTACCTAACCCTAACCCTAACGCTAACCCTAACCCTAACCATAACACTAACCCTAACCCTAACCCTTAACCTAACCCTAAACCTAACCCTAACACTAACCCTAACCCTAACGCTAATCCTAACCCTAACCCTAACACTAACCCTAACCCTAACGCTAACCCTAACTCTAACCCTAACCCTAACGCTAACGCTAACCCTAAC
>NW_027457629.1:95000-97500 GCF_050624435.1 Tenrec ecaudatus | reverse complement strand
CCTAACCCTAACCCTAACGCTAACCCTAATCCTAACACTAATGCTAACCCTAACCCTAACCCTAACCCTAACGCTAACGCTAAAATTAACCCTAACCCTAAACCTAACCCTAACCCTAACCCTAACCCTAACGCTAACCCTAACCTAACCCTAACCCTAACGCTAACCCTAACCCTAACCCTAAACCTAACGCTAACGCTAAACTTAACCCTAACCCTAACCCTAACCCTAACCCTAACCCTAACCCTAACCCTAACCCTAACGCTAACACTAACCTAACCCTAACCCTAACGCTAACCCTAACCCTAACCCTAACCCTAACCCTAACACTAAACCTAACCCTAACCCTAACGCTAACCCTAACTCTAACCCTAACACTAACGCTAACGCTAACGCTAACCCTAACCCTAACGCAAACCCTAATCCTAACACTGACCCTAACCCTAACGCTAACGCTAACGCTAACCCTAACCCTAACCCTAACGGAAACCCTAGTCCTAACACTAACCCTAAAACTAACGCTAACGCTAACGCTAACCCTAACCCTAACCCTAATCCTAACCCTAACCCTAAAACTAACGCTAACCCTAACCATAACCCTAACCCTAACCCTAACCCTAACGCTAAACTTAACCCTAACCCTAACCCTAACACTAACACTAACCCTAACCCTAACACTAACCCTTAACCTAACCCTAACTCTAACCCTAACACTAAACCTAACCCTAACCCAAGCCCTAACTCTAAACCTAACGCTAACCCTAACCCTAACACTAACCCTAACCCTAACCATAACATTAACGCTAACCCTAACCCTAACCCTAACCCTAACCCTATCCCCAACCCTAACCCTAACCCTAACGCTAACGCTAACGCTAACCCTAACCCTAACGCTAACCCTAACCCTAACCCTAACCCCACCCTAAACCTAACGCTAACCCTAACCTAACCCTAACCCTAACGCTAACCCTAACCCTAACACTAATGCTAACCCTAACCCTAACCCTAACGCTAACGCTAAACGTAACCCTAACCCTAATTCTAACCGTAACCCTAACCCTAACCCTTAACCTAACCCTAACCCTAACACTAAACCTACTCCTAACCCTAACCCTAACGCTAACCCTAACCCTCACCCTAACCCTAACCCTAACCCTAACGCTAACCCTAACCCTAACCATAACCATAACCCTAACCATAACGCTAACGCTAACCCTAACCCTAACACTAACCCTAACACTAACGCTAACGCTAACCCTAACGCTAACCCTAACCATAACGCTAACGCTAACCCTAACCCTAACACTAACCCTAACACTAACGCTAACGCTAACCCTAACCCTAACCCTAAACCTAACACTAACGCTAACGCTAACGCTAAACTTAACCCTAACCCTAACCCTAACCCTAACTCTAACGCTAACCCTAACCGAACCCTAACCCTAACGCTAACCCTAACCCTAACCCTAACCCTAACGCTAACGCTAACGCTAACCCTAACACTAACCCTATCCCCAACCCTAACCCTAACCCTAACGCAAACGCTAACCCTACCATAACCCTAACCCTAACGCTAACCCTAACACTAACCATAACCCTAACCCTAACCCTATCGCTAACGCTAACCCTAACCCTAACACTAACGCTAACGCTAACGCTAACCCTAACCCTAACCCTAACCCTAACCCTAACCCTAACGCTAACCCTTACCTAACCCTAACCCTAACGCTAACCCTAACCCTAACCATAACACTAACCCTAACCCTAACCCTTAACCTAACCCTAAACCTAACCCTAACACTAACCCTAACCCTAACGCTAATCCTAACCCTAACCCTAACACTAACCCTAACCCTAACCCTAACGCTAACCCTAACTCTAACCCTAACCCTAACGCTAACGCTAACCCTAACCCTAACGCGAACCCTAATCCTAACACTAACCCTAACACTAACGCTAACGCTAACCCTAACCCTAACCCTAACCCTAACGCTAACGCTAACGCTAAACTTAACCCTAACCCTAACCCTAACCCTAACCCTAACCCTAACCCTAACCCTAACGCTAACCCTAACCTAACCCTAACCCTAACGCTATCCCTAACCCCAACCCTAACGCTAACGCTAACCCTAACCTTAACCCTAACGCTAACCCTAACCCTAAACCTAACCCTAACGCTAACGCTAACGCTATCGCTAACCCTAACCCTAACCCTAACCCTAACCCTAACCCTAACGCTAACCCTAACCCTAACCCTATCCCCAACCCTAACCCTAACCCTAACACTAAACCTAACCCTAACCCAAACCCTAACCCTAACCCTAACCCTAATCCTAACCCTTACCCTAACCCTAACGCTAACCCTAACCCTAACGCTAACCCTAACGCTATCCCTAACCCTAACCCTAACCCTAACCCTAACCCTAACCCTAACCCTAACCCTATCCCCAACCCTAACCCTAACCCTAACGCTAACGCTAACCCTAACCCTAACCCTAAC
>NW_027457629.1:55000-70000 GCF_050624435.1 Tenrec ecaudatus | reverse complement strand
ACCCTAACCCTAACGCGAACCCTAATCCTAAAACTAACCCTAACACTAACGCTAACGCTAACCCTAACCCTAACCCTAACCCTAACCCTAACGCTAACGCTAACGCTAAACTTAACCCTAACCTTAACCCTAACCCTAACCCTAACCCTAACCCTAACGCTAACCCTAACCTAACCCTAACCCTAACGCTAACCCTAACCCTAACCCTAACCCTAACCCTAACCCTAACGCTAACGCTAACGCTAACCCTAAGCCTAACCCTATACCCAACCCTAACCCTAACCCTAACACTAAACCTATCCCTAACACAAGCCCTAACCCTAACCCTAACGCTAACCCTAAACCTAACCCTAACCCTAACCCTAACCCTAACCATAACCTTAACGCTAACCCTAACCCTAACCCTAACCCTAACGGTAACGCTAACGCTAACCCTAACCCTAACCCTAACGCAAACCCTAATCCTAACACTAACCCTAACACTAACGCTAACGCTAACCCTAACCCTAACTCTAACCCTAATCCTAACCCTTACCCTAACCCTAACGCTAACCCTAACCCTAACCCTAACGCTATCCCTAACCCTAACCCTAACCCTAACCATAACCCTAACGCTAACCCTAACCCTAACCCTAACCCTAACCCTATCCCCAACCCTAACCCTAACCCTAACGCTAACGCTAACCCTAACCCTATCCCTAAACCTAACGCTAACCCTAACACTAACCCTAACCTTAACCCTAAACCTAACGCTAACCCTAACCCTAACGCTATCCCTAACCCTAACCCTAACCCCAACCCCCAACCTAACGCTAACCCTAACCTAATCCTAACCCTAACGCTAACCCTAACCCTAACACTAATGCTAACCCTAACCCTAACCCTAACCCTAACGCTAACGCTAAACTTAACCCTAACCCTAAAATTAACCGTAACCCTAACCCTAACCCTTAACCTAACCCTAACCCTAACACTAAACCTAACCCTAACCCTAACCCTAACGCTAACCCTAACCCTCACCCTAACCCTAACCCTAACCCTAACGCTAACCCTAACCTTAACCCTAACCATAACCCTAACCCTAACGCTAACGCTAATGCTAACCCTAACCCTAACCCTATCCCCAAACCTAACCCTAACCATAACGCTAACGCTAACCCTAACTCTAACCCTAACGCTAACCCTAACACTAACCCTAACCCTAACCCTAACCCTATCCCTAACGCTAACCCTAACCCTAACGCTAACGCTAATGCTAACCCTAAACCTAACGCTAACCCTAACCCTAACGCTAACCCTAACCTAACCCTAAACCTAACGCTAACCCTAACGTTAACCCTAACCCTAACACTAACCCTAATCCTAACACTAACCCTAACCCTAACCCTAACCCTTAACCTAACCCTAACCCTAACCCTAACTCTAAACCTAACCCTAAAACTAACCCTAACGCTAACCCTAACCCTAACCCTAACCCTAACCCTAACCCTAAGGCTAACCCTAACTATAACCCTAACACTAACGCTAACGCTAACGCTAACCCTAACCCTAATGCAAACCCTAATCCTAACACTAACCCTAACACTAACGCTAACGCTAACCCTAACCATAACCCTAAACCTAACACTAACGCTAACGCTAACGCTAAACTTAACCCTAACCCTAACCCTAACCCTAACCCTAACCCTAACCCTAACCCTAACGCTAACCCTAACCTAACCCTAACCCTAACGCTAACCCTAACCCTAACCCTAACGCTAACGCTAACCCTAACCCTAACCCTAACGCTAACCCTAACCCTAACCCTAACCCTAAACCTAACCCTAACCCTAACCCTAACGCTAACGCTAACGCTAACCCTAACCCTAACCCTATCCCCAACCCTAACCCTAACCCTAACGCAAACGCTAACCCTAACCCTAACCCTAACCCTAACGCTAACCCTAACACTAACCATAACCCTAACCCTAACCCTATTGCTAACGCTAACCCTAACCCTAACGCTAACCCTTACCTAACCCTAACCCTAACGCTAACCCTAACCCTAACCCTAACGCTAACCCTAACCCTAACCCTAACCCTAACGCTAACGCTAACGCTAAACTTAACCCTAACCCTAACCCTAACCCTAACACTAACCCTAACCCTAACCCTTAACCTAACCCTAACCCTAACCCTAACACTAAACCTAACCCTAAACCTAACCCTATCCCTAACGCTAACCCTAACCCTAACCCTAACCCTAACCATAACCCTAACCCTAACCCTAACCCTAACGCTAACCATAACCCTAACCCTAACCCTAACGCTAACGCTAACGCTAACACTGACCCTAACCCTAACGCTAACGCTAACGCTAACGCTAACCCTAACCCTTAACCTAACCCTAACACTAACCCTAACTCTAAATCTAACCCTAACACTAACCCTAACCCTAACGCTAATCCTAACCCTAACCCTAACCCTAACCCTAACCCTAACCCTAACGCTAACCCTAACTCTAACCCTAACCCTAACGCTAACGCTAACGCTAACCCTAACCCTAACGCGAACCCTTAACCTAACCCTAACGCTAACGCTAACGCTAACCCTAACCCTAACGCGAACCCTTAACCTAACCCTAACCCTAACCCTAACCCTAACCCTAACCCTAACCCTAACCCTAACCCTAATGGTAACGCTAATGCTAAATTTAACCCTAACCCTAACCCTAACCCTAACCCTAACCCTAACCCTAACGCTAACCCTAACCTAACCCTAACGCTAACCCTAACCCTAACCCTAACGCTAACGCTAACCCTAACCCTAACCCTATCGCTAAGGCTAACCCTAACCCTAACGCTAACGCTAACGCTAACCCTAACCCTAACCCTAACCCTAACCCTAACGCTAACCCTTACCTAAACCTAACCCTAACCCTAACCCTAACCCTAACCCTAACGCTAACGCTAACGCTAACCCTAACCCTAACCCTATCCCCAACCCTAACCCTAACACTAACGCTAACGCTAACCCTAACCCTAACCCTAACGCTAACCCTAACACTAACCATAACCCTAACCCTATCGCTAACGCTAACCCTAACCCTAACTCTAACGCTAACGCTAACCCTAACCCTAACCCTAACCCTAACGCTAACCCTTACCTAACCCTAAACCTAACGCTAACCCTAACCCTAACCCTAACGCTAACCCTAACCCTAACCCTAACGCTAACGCTAAACTTAACCCTAACCCTAACCCTAACCCTAACCCTAACCCTTAACCTAACCCTAACCCTAACCCTAACGCTAACGCTAACGCTAACCCTAACCCTAACACTATCCCCAACCCTAACCCTAACCCTAACGCTAATGCTAACCCTAACCCTAACGCTAACCCTAACACTAACCATAACCCTAACCCTGTCGCTAACGCTAACCCTAACCCTAACGCTAACGCTAACGCTAACCCTAACCCTAACCCTAACCCTAACCCTAACGCTAACCCTTACCTATCCCTAACCCTAACGCTAACCCTAACCCTAACCCTAACGCTAACCCTAACCCTAACCCTAACCCTAACGCTAACACTAACCCTAACCCTAACCCTAACCCTATCCCTAATCCTAACCCTAACCCTAACCCTTAACCTAACCCTAACCCTAACCCTAACACTAAACCTAACCCTAAACCTAACCCTAACCCTAACGCTAACCCTAACCCTAACCTTCACGCTAACCATAACCCTAACCCTAACCCTAACGCTAACCCTAACCCTAACCCTAACCCTAACGCTAACGCTAACACTGACCCTAACCCTAACGCTAACGCTAACGCTAACCATAACCCTAACCCAAAGGAAACCCTAGTCCTAACACTAACCCTAACACTTACGCTAACGCTAACCCTAACCCTAACCCTAACCCTAACCCTAATCCTAATCCTAACCCTTACCCTAACGCTAACCCTAACCATAACCCTAACCCTAACCCTAACCGTAACCCTAACCTTAACGCTAAACTTAACCCTAATCCTAACCCTAAACCTAACACTAACCCTAACCCTAACCCTAACCCTTAACCTAACCCTAACCCTAACCCTAACACTAAACCTAACCCTAACCCAAACCCTAACCCTAACCCTAACCCTAACCCTAACCCTAACCCAAACCCTAACCCTAACCATAACCCTAACGCTAACCCTAACCATAACCCTAACGCTAACGCTAACGCTAACCCTACCCCTAACCCAAACGCAAACCCTAATCCTAACACTAACCCTAACACTAACGCTAACGCTAACCCTAACCCTAACCCTAACCCTAACCCTAATCCTAACCCTTACCCTAACCCTAACGTTAACCCTAACCCTAACCCTAACGCTATCCCTAACCCTAACTCTAACCCTAACCCTAACCCTAACCCTAACCCTAACGCTAACCCTAACCCTAACCCTAACCCTAACCCTAAACCTATCCCCAACTCTAACCCTAACCCTAATGCTAACGCTAACCCTAACCCTAACCCTAACCCTAACGCTAACCCTAACACTAACCTTAACCCTAACCCTAACCCTATCGCTAACGCTAACCCTAACCTTAACGCTAACGCTAACGCTAACCCTAACCCTAACGCTAACCCTAACCCTAACCCTAACCCTAACCCTAACGCTAACCCTAACCAAACCCTATCCCTAACCCTAAGCCTATCGCTAACGCTAACCCTAACCCTAACGCTAACGCTAACGCTAACCCTAACCCTAACGCTAACCCTAACCCTAACCCTAACCCTACTCCTAACCCTAACCCTAAACCAAACGCTAACCCTAACCAAACCCTAACCCTAACGCTAACCCTAACCCTAACACTTATGCTAACACTAACCCTAACGCTAACGCTAAACTTAACCCTAACACTAACCCTAACACTAACCCTAACCCTAACCCTAACCCTTAACCTAACCCTAACCCTAACACTAAACCTAACCCTAACCCTAACCCTAACCCTAACCCTAACGCTAACCCTAACCCTAACCCTAACCTTAACCCTAATGCTAACGCTAACGCTAAACCTAACCCTAACCCTAACCCTAACCCTAACCCTAACCCTATCCCCAACTCTAACCCTAACCCTAACGCTAACGCTAACCCTAACCCTAACCCTAACCCTAACGCTAACCATAACGCTAACGCTTACCCTAACCCAAACCCTAACGCTTACCCTAACCCTAACCCTAACCCTAACGCTAACCCTAACCTAACCCTAACCCTAACGCTAACCCTAACCCTAACCCTAACCCTAATCCTAACACTAACCCTAACCCTAACCCTAACCCTTAACCTAACCCAAACTCTAAACCTAACCCTAACCCTAACCCTAACCCTAACCCTAACCCTAACCCTAACGGTAACCCTAACCCTAACCCTAACCCTAACACTAACCCTAACCCTAACGCTAACCCTAACTCTAACCCTAACCCTAACGCTAACGCTAACGCTAACCCTAACCCTAACCCTAACCCTAATCCTAACCCTTACCCTAACACTAAACCTAACCGTAACCCTAACCCTAACCCTAACGCTAACCCTAACGCTAACCCTAAACCTAACCCTAACCATAGCCCTAACCCTAACACTAACGCTAACGCTAACCCTAACCCTAACCCTATCCCCAACCCTAACTCAAACCATAACGCTAACGCTAACCCTAACCCTAACCCTAACCCTAACCCTAACCCTAACGCTAACCCTAACACTAATCCTATCCCTAACCCTAAGCCTATCGCTAACGCTAACCCTAACCCTAACGCTAACGCTAACGCTAACCCTAACCCTAACGCTAACCCTAACCCTAACCCTAACCCTAATCCTAACCCTAACCCTAAACCAAACGCTAACCCTAACCTAACCCTAACCCTAACGCTAACCCTAACCCTAACCCTTATGCTAACACTAACCCTAACGCTAACGCTAAACTTAACCCTAACCCTAACCCTAACACTAACCCTAACCCTAACCCTAACCCTTAACCTAACCCTAACCCTAACACTAAACCTAACCCTAACCCTAACCCTAACCCTAACCCTAACGCTAACCCTAACCCTAACCCTAACCCTAACCCTAATGCTAACGCTAACGCTAAACCTAACCCTAACCCTAACCCTAACCCTAACCCTATCCCCAACTCTAACCCTAACCCTAACGCTAACGCTAACCCTAACACTAACCCTAACCCTAACCATAACCCTAACCCTAACGCTAACGCTAACGCTAACCCTAACCCTAACCCTAACCCTAACCCTAACCCTAACGCTAACCCTAACACTAACCCTAACCCTAACCCTAACCCTATCGCTAACGCTAACCCTAACCCTAACGCTAACGCTAACGCTAACGCTAACGCTAACCCTAAACCTAAAGCTAACCATAACCCTAACCCTAACCCTAACGCTAACCCTAAACTAACCCTAACCCTAACGCTAACCCTAACCCTAACCCTAATGTTAACCCTAACCCTAACCCTAACCCTAATCCTAACACTAAACCTAACCCTAACCCTAACCCTTAACCTAACCCTAACCCTAACCCTAACTCTAAACCTAACCCTAACCCTAACCCTAACCCTAACGCTAACCCTAACCCTAACCCTAACCCTAACCCTTACCCTAACCCTAACCCTAACGCTAACCCTAACTATAACCCTAACCCTAACGCTAACGCTAACGCTAACCCTAACCCTATCCCCAACCCTAACCCTAACCCTAACGCTAACGCTAACCCTAACCCTAACGCTAACCCTAACACTAACCATAACCCTAACCCTATCGCTAACGCTAACCCTAACCCTAACGCTAACGCTAACGCTAACCCTAACCCTAACCCTAACCCTAACCCTAACCCTAATGCTAACCCTTACCTAACTCTAACCCTAACGCTAACCCTAACCCTAACCCTAAAGCTAACCCTAACCCTAACCCTAACACTAACGCTAAACTTAACCCTAACCCTAACCCTATCCCTAACCCTAACCCTAACCCTAACCCTTAACCTAACCCTAACCCTAACCCTAACACTAAACCTAACCCTAAACCTAACCCTAACCCTAATGCTAACCCTAACCCTAACCTTCACCCTAACCATAACCCTAACCCTAACCCTAATGCAAACCCTAATCCTAACACTAACCCTAACACTAACGCTAACGCTAACCCTAACCCTAACCCTATACCTAACACTAACGCTAACGCTAACGCTAAACTTAACCCTAAACCTAACCCTAACCCTAACCCTAACCCTAACCTTAACGCTAACCCTAACCTAACCCTAACACTAACGCTAACCCTAACCCTAACGCTAACGCTAACCCTAACCCTAACCCTAACGCTAACCCTAACCCTAACCCTAACCCTAACCCTAACCCTAACCCTAACCCTAACGCTAACGCTAACGCTAACCCTAACCCTAACCCTATCCCCAACCCTAACCCTAACCCTAACGCAAACGCTAACCCTAACCTTAACCCTAACCCTAACGCTAACCCTAACACTAACCATAACCCTAACCCTAACCCTATGGCTAACGCTAACCCTAACCCTAACGCTAACCCTTTCCTAACCCTAACCCTAACGCTAACCCTAACCTAACCCTAACCCTAACCCTAACGCTAACGCTAACGCTAACCCTAACCCTAAACCTATCCCCAACTCTAACCCTAACCCTAACGCTAACGCTAACCCTAACCCTAACCCTAACCCTAACGCTAACCCTAACACTAACCCTAACCCTAACCCTAACCCTATCGCTAACGCTAACCCTAACCTTAACGCTAACGCTAACGCTAACCCTAACCATAACGCTAACCCTAACCCTAACCCTAACCCTAAACCTAACGCTAACCCTAACCTAACCCTAACCCTAACGCTAACTCTAACCATAACCCTAATGCTAACCCTAACCATAACGCTAATGCTAAACTTAACCCTAACCCTAACCCTAACACTAAACCTAACCCTAACCCTAACCCTTAACCTAACCCTAACCCTAACACTAAACCTAACCCTAACCCTAACCCTAACCCTAACCCCAACGCTAACCCTAACCCTAACCCTAACCCTAACCCTAACGCTAACGCTAACGCTAAACCTAACCCTAACCCTAACCCTAACCCTAACCCTATCCCCAACTCTAACCCTAACCCTAACGCTAACGCTAACCCTAACCCTAACCCTAACCCTAACCCTAACGCTAACCATAACGCTAATGCTAACCCTAACCCTAACCCTAACGCTAACCCTAACCCTAAGCCTAACCCTAACCCTAACGCTAACCCTAACCTAACCCTAACCCTAACGCTAACCCTAACCCTAACCCTAACGTTAACCTTAACCCTAACCCTAACCCTAATCCTAACACTAACCCTAACCCTAACCCTAACCCTTAACCTAACCCTAACTCTAAACCTAACCCTAACTCTAACCCTAACCCTAACCCCTAACCCTAACGCTAACCCTAACCCTAACCCTAACCCTAACCCTAACACTAACCCTAACCCTAACGCTAACCCTAACTCTAACCCTAACGCTAACGCTAACGCTAACGCTAACCCTAACCCTAACCCTAACCCTAATCCTAACCCTTACCCTAACACTAAACCTAACCGTAACCCCTAACCCTAAACCTAACGCTAACCCTAACGCTAACCCTAACCCTAACCCTAACCATAACCTAACCCTAACGCTAACGCTAACGCTAACCCTAACCCTAACCCTATCCCCAACCCTAACTCAAACCATAACGCTAACGCTAACCCTAACCCTAATCCTTATGCTAACCCTAACCCTAACCCTAACACTAACCCTAACCCTAACCCTAACCCTTAACCTAACCCTAACCCTAACACTAACCCTAACCCTAACCCTAACCCTAACGCTAACCCTAACCCTAACCCTAACCCTAACCCTAATGCTAACGCTAACGCTAAACCTAACCCTAACCCTAACCCTAACCCTATCCCCAACTCTAACCCTAACCCTAACGCTAACGCTAACCCTAACCCTAACCCTAACCCTAACCCTAACCCTAACGCTAACCATAACGCTAACGCTAACCCTAACCCTAACCCTAATCCTAATCCTAACACTAACCCTAACCCTAACCCTAACCTTTAACCTAACCCTAACTCAAAACCTAACCCTAAACCTAACCCTAACCCTAACCCTAACCCTAACCCTAACCCTAACCCTAACGCTATCCCTAACCCTAACAATAACCCTAACCCTAACCCTAACGCTAACCCTAACCCTAACCCTAACCCTAACCCTAACCCTAACCCTAACGCTAACCCTAACCTAACCCTAACGCTAACCCTAACCCTAACCCTAACGCTAACGCTAACCCTAACCCTAACCCTATCGCTAACGCTAACCCTAACCCTAACGCTAACGCTAACGCTAACCCTAACCCTAACCCTAACCCTAACCCTAACCCTAACGCTAACCCTTACCTAACCCTAAACCTAACCCTAACCCTAACCCTAACGCTAACGCTAACGCTAACCCTAACCCTAACCCTATCCCCAACCCTAACCCTAAACCTAACGCTAACGCTAACCCTAACCCTAACCCTAACCCTAACGCTAACCCTAACACTAACCCTAACCCTAACCCTATCGCTAACGCTAACCCTAACCCTAACGCTAACGCTAACCCTAACCCTAACCCAAAGGAAACCCTAGTCCTAACACTAACCCTAACACTTACGCTAACGCTAACCCTAACCCTAACCCTAACCCTAACCCTAATCCTAATCCTAACCCTAACCCTAACGCTAACCCTAACCCTAACCCTAACACTAACACTAACCCTAACCCTAACGCTAACCCTAACTCTAACCCTAACCCTAACGCTAACGCTAACGCTAACCCTAACCCTAACCCTAACCCTAATCCTAACCCTTACCCTAACACTAAACCTAACCGTAACCCTAACCCTAACCCTAACGCTAACGCTAACGCTAACCCTAACCCTAACCCTATCCCCAACCCTAACTCAAACCATAACGCTAACGCTAACCCTAACCCTAACCCTAACCCTAACCCTAACGCTAACCCTAACACTAACCCTATCCCTAACCCTAAGCCTATCGCTAACGCTAACCCTAACCCTAACGCTAACGCTAACGCTAACCCTAACCCTAACGCTAACCCTAACCCTAACCCTAACCCTAATCCTAACCCTAACCCTAAACCATACGCTAACCCTAACCTAACCCTAACCCTAACGCTAACCCTAACCCTAGCCCTTATGCTAACACTAACCCTAATGCTAACGCTAAACTTAACCCTAACCCTAACCCTAACACTAACCCTAACCCTAACCCTAACCCTAACCCTTAACCTAACCCTAACCCTAACACTAAACCTAACCCTAACCCTAACCCTAACCCTAACCCTAACGCTAACCCTAACCCTAACCCTAACCCTAACCCTAATGCTAACGCTAACGCTAAACCTAACCCTAACCCTAAACCTAACCCTAACCCTATCCCCAACTCTAACACTAACCCTAACGCTAACGCTAACCCTAACCCTAACCCTAGCCCTAACCATAACCCTAACCCTAACGCTAACGCTAACGCTAACCCTAACCCTAACCCTATCCCCAACCCTAAGCCTAACCATAACGCTAACGCTAACCCTAACCCTAACCCTAACCCTAACGCTAACCCTAACACTAACCCTAACCCTAACCCTAACCCTATCCCTAACGCTAACCCTAACCCTAACGCTAACGCTAACGCTAACGCTAACCCTAAACCTAAAGCTAACCCTAACCCTAACCCTAACCCTAACGCTAACCCTAACCTAACCCTAACCCTAACGCTAACCCTAACCCTAACCCTAATGTTAACCCTAACCCTAACCCTAACCCTAATCCTAACACTAAACCTAACCCTAACCCTAACCCTTAACCTAACCCTAACCCTAACCCTAACTCTAAACCTAACCCTAACCCTAACCCTAACCCTAACGCTAACCCTAACCCTAACCCTAACCCTAACCCTTACCCTAACCTTAACCCTAACGCTAACCCTAACTATAACCCTAACCCTAACGCTAACGCTAACGCTAACCCTAACCCTATCCCCAACCCTAACCCTAACCCTAACGCTAACGCTAACCCTAACCCTAACGCTAACCCTAACACTAACCATAACCCTAACCCTATCGCTAACGCTAACCCTAACCCTAACGCTAACGCTAACGCTAACCCTAACCCTAACCCTAACGCTAACCCTAATGCTAACCCTTACCTAACCCTAACCCTAACGCTAACCCTAACCCTAACCCTAACGCTAACCCTAACCCTAACCCTAACCCTACCCCTAACACTAACGCTAAACTTAACCCTAACCCTAACCATATCCCTAACCCTAACCCTAACCCTAACCCTTAACCTAACCCTAACCCTAACCCTAACACTAAACCTAACCCTAAACCTAACCCTAACCCTAATGCTAACCCTAACCCTAACCTTCACCCTAACCATAACCCTAACCCTAACCCTAATGCAAACCCTAATCCTAACACTAACCCTAACACTAACGCTAACGCTAACCCTAACCCTAACCCTAAACCTAACACTAACGCTAACGCTAACGCTAAACTTAACCCTAAACCTAACCCTAACCCTAACCCTAACCCTAACCCTAACGCTAACCCTAACCTAACCCTAACCCTAACGCTAACCCTAACCCTAACGCTAACGCTAACCCTAACCCTAACCCTAACGCTAACCCTAACCCTAACCCTAACCCTAACCCTAACCCTAACGCTAACGCTAACGCTAACCCTAACCCTAACCCTATCCCCAACCCTAACCCTAACCCTAACGCAAACGCTAACCCTAACCCTAACCCTAACCCTAACGCTAACCCTAACACTAACCATAACCCTAACCCTAACCCTATGGCTAACGCTAACCCTAACCCTAACGCTAACCCTTACCTAACCCTAACCCTAACGCTAACCCTAACCCTAACCCTAACCCTAACCCTAACGCTAACGCTAACGCTAACCCTAACCCTAAACCTATCCCCAACTCTAACCCTAACCCTAACGCTAACGCTAACCCTAACCCTAACCCTAACCCTAACCCTAACCCTAACGCTAACCCTAACACTAACCCTAACCCTAACCCTAACCCTATCGCTAACGCTAACCCTAACCTTAACGCTAACGCTAACGCTAACCCTAACCCTAACGCTAACCCTAACCCTAACCCTAACCCTAAACCTAACGCTAACCCTAACCTAACCCTAACCCTAACGCTAACTCTAACCATAACCCTAATGCTAACCCTAACCATAACGCTAATGCAAAACTTAACCCTAACCCTAACCCTAACACTAACCCTAACCCTAACCCGAACCCTTAACCTAACCCTAACCCTAACGCTAACGCTAACGCTAACCCTAACCCTAACCCTAACCCCAACGCTAACCCTAACCCTAACCCTAACCCTAACCCTAACCCTAACGCTAACACTAACGCTAAACCTAACCCTAACCCTAACCCTAACCCTAACCCTATCCCCAACTCTAACCCTAACCCTAACGCTAACGCTAACCCTAACCCTAACCCTAACCCTAACCCTAACGCTAACCATAACGCTAACGCTAACCCTAACCCTAACCCTAACGCTAACCCTAACCCTAAGCCTAACCCTAACCCTAACGCTAACCCTAACCTAACCCTAAACCTAACGCTAACCCTAACCCTAACCCTAACCCTAACGTTAACCCTAACCCTAACCCTAATCCTAACACTAACCCTAACCCTAACCCTAACCCTTAACCTAACCCTAACTCTAAACCTAACCCTAACCCTAACCCTAACCCTAACCCTAACCCTAACCCTAACGCTAACCCTAACCCTAACCCTAACCCTAACCCTAACACTAACCCTAACCCTAACGCTAACCCTAACTCTAACCCTAACGCTAACGTTAACGCTAACGCTAACCCTAACCCTAACTCTAACCCTAATCCTAACCCTTACCCTAACACTAAACCTAACCGTAACCCTAACACTAAACCTAACGCTAACCCTAACGCTAACCCTAACCCTAACCCTAACCATAACCCTAACCCTAACGCTAACGCTAACGCTAACCCTAACCCTAACCCTATCCCCAACCCTAACTCAAACCATAACGCTAACGCTAACCGTAACCCTAACCCTAACCCTAACGCTAACCCTAACACTTACCCTAACCCTAACCCTAAGCCTATCGCTAACGCTAACCCTAACCCTAACGCTAACGCTAACGCTAACCCTAACCCTAACGCTAACCCTAACCCTAACCCTAACCCTAAACCAAACGCTAACCCTAACCTAACCCTAACCCTAACGCTAACCCTAACCCTAACCCTTATGCTAACCCTAACCCTAACCCTAACACTAACCCTAACCCTAACCCTAACCCTTAACCTAACCCTAACCCTAACACTAAACCTAACTCTAACCCTAACCCTAACCCTAACCCTAACCCTAACGCTAACCCTAACCCTAACCCTAACCCTAACCCTAATGCTAACGCTAACGCTAAACCTAACCCTAACCCTAACCCTAACCCTATCCCCAACTCTAACCCTAACCCTAACGCTAACGCTAACCCTAACCCTAACCCTAACCCTAACGCTAACCATAACGCTAACGCTAACCCTAACCCTAACCCTAATCCTAACACTAACCCTAACCCTAACCCTAACCTTTAACCTAACCCTAACTCAAAACCTAACCCTAAACCTAACCCTAACCCTAACCCTAACCCTAACCCTAACCCTAACGCTATCCCTAATCCTAACCCTAACCCTAACCCTAACCCTAACCCTAACGCTAACCCTAACCCTAACCCTAACCCTAACCCTAACGCTAACCCTAACCTAACCCTAACGCTAACCCTAACCCTAACCCTAACGCTAACGCTAACCCTAACCCTAAACCTATCGCTAACGCTAACCCTAACCCTAACGCTAACGCTAACGCTAACCCTAACCCTAACCCTAACACTAACCCTAACCCTAACCCTAACGCTAACCCTTACCTAACCCTAACCCTAACCCTAACCCTAACCCTAACCCTAACCCTAACCCTAACCCTAACGCTAACGCTAATGCTAACCCTAACCCTAACCCTATCCCCAACCCTAACCCTAACCCTAACGCTAACGCTAACCCTAACCCTAACCCTAACCCTAACGCTAACCCTAACACTAACCCTAACCCTAACCCTATCGCTAACGCTAACCCTAACCCTAACGCTAACGCTAACGCTAACCCTAACCCTAACCCTAACCCTAACCCTAACGCTAACCCTAACCCTAACCCTAACGCTAACGCTAAACTTAACCCTAACGCTAACCCTTACCTAACCATCACCCTAACGCTAACCCTAACCCTAACCCTAACGCTAACCCTAAACCTAACCCTTACCCTAACGCTAACGCTAAACTTAACCCTAACCCTAACCCTATCCCTAACCCTAAACCTAACCCTAACCCTTAACCTAACCCTAACCCTAACCCTAAAACTAAACCTAACCCTAAACCTAACCCTAACCCTAACGCTAACCCTAACCCTAACCCTAACCCTAACGCTAACCATAACGCTAACGCTTACCCTAACCCTAACCCTAACGCTAACCCTAACCCTAACCCTAACCCTAACGCTAACCCTAACCTAACCCTAACCCTAACGCTAACCCTAACCCTAACCCTAACGTTAACCCTAACCCTAACCCTAACCCTAATCCTAACACTAACCCTTACCATAACCCTAACCCTTAACCTAACCCTAACTCTAAACCAAACCCTAACCCTAACCCTAACCCTAACCCTAACCCTAACCCTAACCCTAACCCTAACGCTAACCCTAACCCTAACCCTAACCCTAACACTAACCCTAACCTTAACGCTAACCCTAACTCTAACCCTAACCCTAACGCTAACGCTAACGCTAACCCT
>NW_027457629.1:45000-47500 GCF_050624435.1 Tenrec ecaudatus | reverse complement strand
AACCCTAACCCTAACCCTAACCCTAACGCTAACCCTTAAGTAACCCTAACCCTAACGCTAACCCTAACCCTAACCCTAACGCTAACCCTAACCCTAACCCTAACCCTAACCCTAACGCTAACGCTAAACTTAACCCTAACCCTAACCCTATCCCTAACCCTAACCCTAACCCTAACCCTTAACCTAACCCTAACCCTAACCCTAACACTAAACCTAACCCTAAACCTAACCCTAACCCTAACGCTAACCCTAACCCTAACCTTCACCCTAACCATAACCCTAACCCTAACCCTAATGCAAACCCTAATCCTAACACTAACCCTAACACTAACGCTAACGCTAACCCTAACCCTAACCCTAAACCTAACACTAACGCTAACGCTAACGCTAAACTTAACCCTAAACCTAACCCTAAACCTAACCCTAACCCTAACCCTAATGCTAACCCTAACCTAACCCTAACCCTAACGCTAACCCTAACCCTAACGCTAACGCTAACCCTAACCCTAACCCTAACGCTAACCCTAACCCTAACCCTAACCCTAACCCTAACCCTAACCCTAACCCTAACGCTAACGCTAACGCTAACCCTAACCCTAACCCTATCCCCAACCCTAACCCTAACCCTAACGCAAACGCTAACCCTAACCCTAACCCTAACCCTAACGCTAACCCTAACACTAACCATAACCCTAACCCTAACCCTATGGCTAACGCTAACCCTAACCCTAACGCTAACCCTTACCTAACCCTAACCCTAACGCTAACCCTAACCCTAACGCTAACCCTAACCCTAACCCTAACCCTAACCCTAACGCTAACCCTTACCTAACACTAACGCTAACGCTAACCCTAACCCTAACCCTAACCCTAACCCTAACCCTAATCCTAACCCTTACCCTAACCCTAACGCTAACCCTAACCCTAACCCTAACGCTATCCCTAAACCTAACTCTAACCCTAACCCTAACCCTAACCCTAACGCTAACCCTAACCCTAACCCTAACCCTAAACCTATCCCCAACTCTAACCCTAACCCTAACGCTAACGCTAACCCTAACCCTAACCCTAACCCTAGCGCTAACCCTAACACTAACCCTAACCCTAACCCTAACCCTATCGCTAACGCTAACCCTAATCTTAACGCTAACGCTAACGCTAACCCTAACCCTAACGCTAACCCTAACCCTAACCCTAACCCTAAACCTAACGCTAACCCTAACCTAACCCTAACCCTAACGCTAACTCTAACCATAACCCTAATGCTAACCCTAACCATAACGCTAATGCTAAACTTAACCCTAACCCTAACCCTAACACTAACCCTAACCCTAACCCTAACCCTTAACCTACCCCTAACCCTAACACTAAACCTAACCCTAACCCTAACCCTAACCCTAACCCCAACGCTAACCCTAACCCTAACCCTAACCCTAACCCTAACCCTAACGCTAACGCTAACGCTAAACCTAACCCTAACCCTAACCCTAACCCTAACCCTAACCCTATCCCCAACTCTAACCCTAACCCTAACGCTAACGCTAACCCTAACCCTAACCCTAACCCTAAACCTAACGCTAACCATAACGCTAACGCTAACCCTAACCCTAACCCTAACGCTAACCCTAACCCTAACGCTAACCCTAAACTAACCCTAACCCTAACGCTAACCCTAACCCTAACCCTAACGTTAACCCTAACGCTAACCCTAACCCTAATCCTAACACTAACCCTAACCCTAACCCTAACCCTTAACCTAACCCTAACTCTAAACCTAACCCTAACCCTAACCCTAACCCTAACCCTAACCCTAACGCTAACCCTAACCCTAACCCTAACCCTAACACTAACCCTAACCCTAACGCTAACCCTAACTCTAACCCTAACGCTAACGCTAACGCTAACCCTAACCCTAACCCTAACCCTAATCGTAACCCTTACCCTAACACTAAACCTAACCGTAACCCTAACCCTAACCCTAACGCTAACCCTAACGCTAACCCTAACCCTAACCCTAACCATAACCCTAACCCTAACGCTAACGCTAACGCTAACCCTAACCCTAACCCTATCCCCAACCCTAACTCAAACCATAACGCTAACGCTAACCCTAACCCTAACCCTAACCCTAACCCTAACGCTAACCCTAACACTAACCCTAACCCTAACCCTAAGCCTATCGCTAACGCTAACCCTAACCCTAACGCTAACGCTAACGCTAACGCTAACCCTAACCCTAATGCTAACCCTAACCCTAACCCTAACCCTAACCCTAAACCAAACGCTAACCCTAACCTAACCCTAACCCTAACGCTAACCCTAACCCTAACCCTTATGCTAACCCTAACCCTAACGCTAACGCTAAACTTAACCCTAACCCTAACCCTAACACTAACCCTAACCCTAACCCTAACCCTAACCCTTAACCTAACCCTAACCCTAACACTAAACCTAACCCTACCCCTAACCCTAACCCTAACCCTAACCCTAACCCTAACCC
>NW_027457629.1:25000-40000 GCF_050624435.1 Tenrec ecaudatus | reverse complement strand
CGCTAACCCTAACCCGAACCCTAACCCTAACCCTAACCCTAACGCTAACGCTAACGCTAACCCTAACCCTAAACCTATCCCCAACCCTAAGCCTAACCATAACGCTAACGCTAACCCTAACCCTAACCCTAACCCTAACGCTAACCCTAACACTAACCCTAACCCTAACACTAACCCTAACCCTATCGCTAACGCTAAACCTAACCTTAACGCTAACGCTAACCCTAATCCTAAAGCTAACCCTAACCCTAACCCTAACCCTAACGCTAACCCTAACCTAACCCTAACCCTAACGCTAACCCTAACCCTAACCCTAATGTTAACCATAACCCTAACCCTAACCCTAATCCTAACACTAAACATAACCCTAACCCTAACCCTTAACCTAACCCTAACCCTAACCCTAACGCTAAACCTAACCCTAACCCTAACCCTAACCCTAACGCTAACCCTAACCCTAACCCTAACCCTAACCCTAACCCTAACGCTAACCCTAACTATAACCCTAACCCTAACGCTAACGTTAACGCTAACCCTAACCCTAACCCTATCCCCAACCCTAACCCTAACCCTAACGCTAACGCTAACCCTAACCCTAACGCTAACCCTAACACTAACCATAACCCTAACCCTATCGCTAACGCTAACCCTAACCCTAACGCTAACGCTAACGCTAACCCTAACCCTAACCCTGACATTAACCCTAACGCTAACCCTTACCTAACCCTAACCCTAACGCTAACCCTAACCCTAACCCTAACGCTAACCCTAACCCTAACCCTAACCCTAACCCTAATGCTAACGCTAAACTTAACCCTAACCCTAACCGTATCCCTCACCCTAACCCTAACCCTAACCCTTAACCTAACCCTAACCCTAACCCTAACACTAAACCTAACCCTAAACCTAACCCTAACCCTAACGCTAACCCTAACCCTAACCTTCACCCTAACCATAACCCTAACCCTAACCCTAATGCAAACCCTAATCCTAACACTAACCCTAACACTAACTCTAACGCTAACCCTAACCCTAACCCTAAACCTAACACTAACGCTAACGCTAACGCTAAACTTAACCCTAACCCTAACCCTAACCGTAACGCTAACCCTAACCTAACCCTAACCCTAACGCTAACCCTAACCCTAACCCTAAAGCTAACGCTAACCCTAACCCTAACCCTAACGCTAACCCTAACCCTAACCCTAACCCTAACCCTAACCCTAACCCTAACCCTAACCCTAACGCTAACGCTAACGCTAACCCTAACCCTAACCCTATCCCCAACCCTAACCCTAACCCTAACGCAAACGCTAACCCTAACCCTAACCCTAACCCTAACGCTAACCCTAACACTAACCATAACACTAACCCTAACCCTATGGCTAACGCTAACCCTAACCCTAACGCTAACCCTTACCTAACCCTAACCCTAACGCTAACCCTAACCCTAACCCTAACGCTAACCCTAACCCTAACCCTAACCCTAACGCTAACGCTAACGCTAAACTTAACCCTAACCCTAACCCTAACCCTAACACTAACCCTAACCCTAACCCTTAACCTAACCCTAACCCTAACCCTAACACTAACCCTAACCCTAACGCTAACCATAACGCTAACGCGAACCCTAACCCTAACCCTAACGCTAACCCTAACCCTAACCCTAACCCTAACCCTAACGCTAACCCTAACCCTAACCCTAACCCTTAACCTAACCCTAACCCTAACACTAAACCTAACCCTAACCCTAACCCTAACCCTAACCCCAACGCTAACCCTAACCCTAACCCTAACCCTAAACCTAACCATAACGCTAACGCTAACGCTAACGCTAAACCTAACCCTAACCCTAACCCTAACCCTAACCCTATCCCTAACCCTAAACCAAACGCTAACCCTAACCTAACCCTAACCCTAACGCTAATGCTAACCCTAACCCTAAACCTAACCCTAACCCTAACGCTAACCATAATGCTAACGCTAACCCTAACCCTAACCCTAACGCTAACCCTAACCCTAACCCTAACGCTAACCCTAACCTAACCCTAACCCTAACGCTAACCCTAACCCTAACCCTAACGTTAACCCTAACCCTAACCCTAACCCTAATCCTAACACTAACCCTAACCCTAACCCTAATCCTTAACCTAACCCTAACTGTAAACCTAACCCTAACCCTAACCCTAACCCTAACGCTAACCCTAACCCTAACCCTAACCCTAATACTAACCCTAACCCTAACGCTAACCCTAACTCTAACCCTAACCCTAACGCTAACGCTAACGCTAACCCTAACCCTAACGCAAACTTTATCCTAACACTAACCCTAACACTAACGCTAACGCTAACCCTAACCCTAACCCTAACCCTAATCCTAAACCTTACCCTAACACTAAACCTAACCGTAACCCTAACCCTAACCCTAACGCTAACCCTAACCCTAACCATAACCATAACCCTAACCTTAACGCTAACGCTAACGCTAACCCTAACCCTAACCCTATCCCCAACCCTAACTCAAACCATAACGCTAACGCTAACCCTAACCCTAACCCTAACCCTAAACGCTAACCCTAACACTAACCCTAACCCTAACCCTAAGCCTATCGCTAACGCTAACCCTAACCCTAACGCTAACGCTAACGCTAACCCTAACCCTAACGCTAACCCTAACCCTAACCCTAACCCTAAACCAAACGCTAACCCTAACCTAACCCTAACCCTAACGCTAACCCTAACCCTAACCCTTATGCTAAACCTAACCCTAACGCTAACGCTAAACTTAACCCTAACCCGAACCCTAACACTAACCTTAACCCTAACCCTAACCCTTAACCTAACCCTAACCCTAACACTAAACCTAACCCTAACCCTAACCCTAACCCTAACCCTAACCCTAACCCTAACCCTAACGCTAACCCTAACCCTAACCCTAACCCTAACCCTAATGCTAACGCTAACGCTAAACCTAACCCTAACCCTAACCCTAACCCTATCCCCAACTCTAACCCTAACCCTAACGCTAACGCTAACCCTAACCCTAACCCTAACCCTAACCCTAACGCTAACCATAACGCTAACGCTAACCCTAACCGTAACCCTAACCCTAATCCTAACACTAACCCTAACCCTAACCCTAACCTTTAACCTAACCCTAACTCAAAACCTAACCCTAAACCTAACCCTAACCCTAACCCTAACCCTAACCCTAACCCTAACCCTAACGCTATCCCTAACCCTAACCCTAACCCTAACACTAACCCTAACGCTAACCCTAACCCTAACCCTAACCCTAACCCTAACGCTAACGCTAACGCTAAAATTAACCCTAACCCTAACCCTAACCCTAACCCTAACCCTAACCCTAACCCTAACGCTAACCCTAACCTAACCCTAACCCTAACGCTAAACCTAACCCTAACCCTAACCCTAACCCTAACGCTAACCCTAACCTATCCCTAACCCTAACGCTAACCCTAACCCTAACCCTAACGCTAACGCTAACCCTAACCCTAACACTAAACCTAACCGTAACCCTAACCCTAACCCTAACGCTAAACCTAAGGCTAACCCTAACCCTAACCCTAACCATAACCCTAACCCTAACGCTAACGCTAACCCTAACCCTAACGCTAACCCTAACACTAACCATAACCCTAACCCTATCGCTAACGCTAACCCTAACCCTAACGCTAACGCTAACGCTAACCCTAACCCTAACCCTAACCCTAACCCTAACCCTAACGCTAACCCTTACCTAACCCTAACCCTAACGCTAACCCTAACCCTAACCCTAACGCTAACCCTAACCCTAACCCTAACCCTAACGCTAACGCTAAACTTAACCTTAACCCTAACCCTATCCCTAACCCTAATCCTAACCCTAACCCTTAACCTAACCCTAACCCTAACCCTAACACTAAACCTAACCCTAAACCTAACCCTAACCCTAACGCTAACCCTAACCCTAACCTTCACCCTAACCATAACCCTAACCCTAACCCTAATGCAAACCCTAATCCTAACACTAACCCTAACACTAACGCTAACGCTAACCCTAACCCTAACCCTAAACCTAAAACTAACGCTAACGCTAACGCTAAACTTAACCCTAACCCTAACCCTAACCCTAACCCTAACCCTAACCCTAACGCTAACCCAAACCTAACCCTAACCCTAACGCTAACCCTAACCCTAACCCTAACGCTAACGCTAACTCTAACCCTAACCCTAACGCTAACCCTAACCCTAACCCTAACCCTAACCCTAACCCTAACGCTAAAGCTAACGCTAACCCTAACCCTAACCCTATCCCCAACCCTAACCCTAACCCTAACGCAAACGCTAATCCTAACCCTAACCCTAACCCTAACCCTATGGCTAACGCTAACCCTAACCCTAACGCTAACCCTTACCTAACCCTAACCCTAACGCTAAACCTAACCCTAACCCTAACGCTAACCCTAACCCTAACCCTAACCCTAACGCTAACGCTAACGCTAAAATTAACCCTAACCCTAACCCTAACCCTAACACTAACCCTAACCCTAACCCTTAACCTAACCCTAACCCTAACCCTAACACTAAACCTAACCCTAAACCTAACCCTAACCCTAACGCTAACCCTAACCCTAACCCTAACCCTAACCATAACCCTAACCCTAACCCTAACCCTAACGCTATCCCTAACCCTAACCCTAACCCTAACTCTAACGCTAACGCTAACCCTAACCCTAACCCTAACGGAAACCCTACTCCTAACACTAACCCTAACCCTAAACCTAACCCTAACCCTAATCCTAACACTAACCCTAACCCTAACCCTAACCCTAACCCTTAACCTAACCCTAACCCTAACCCTAACTCTAAATCTAACCCTAACACTAACCCTAACCCTAACGCTAATCCTAACCCTAACCCTAACCCTAACCCTAACCCTAACCCTAACCCTAACCCTAACGCTAACCCTAACTCTAACCCTAACCCTAACGCTAACGCTAACGCTAACCCTAACCCTAACGCGAACCCTTAACCTAGCCCTAACCCTAACCCTAACCCTAACCCTAATGCTAACGCTAATGCTAAATTTAACCCTAACCCTAACCCTAACCCTAACCCTAACCCTAACCTAACCCTAACGCTAACCCTAACCCTAACCCTAACGCTAACGCTAACCCTAACCCTAACCCTATCGCTAACGCTAACCCTAACCCTAACGCTAACGCTAACGCTAACCCTAACCCTAACCCTAACGCTAACCCTTACCTAACCCTAACCCTAACCCTAACCCTAACCCTAACCCTAACGCTAATGCTAACGCTAACCCTAACCCTAACCCTATCCCCAACCCTAACCCTAACCCTAACGCTAACCCTAAACCTAACCCTAACCTTAACAATAACCCTAACACTAACCATAACCCTAACCCTATCGCTAACGCTAACCCTAACCCTAACGCTAACGCTAACTCTAACCCTAACCCTAACCCTAACCCTAACCCTAACCCTAACGTTAACCCTTACCTAACCCTAAACCTAACGCTAACCCTAACCCTAACCCTAACGCTAAACCTAACCCTAACCCTAACGCTAACGCTAAACTTAACCCTAACACTAACCCTAACCCTAACCCTAAACCTAACCCTTAACCTAACCCTAACCCTAACCCTAACGCTAACGCTAACGCTAACCCTAACCCTAACCCTATCCCCAACCCTAACCCTAACCCTAATGCTAACGCTAACCCTAACCCTAACGCTAACCCTAACACTAACCATAACCCTAACCCTATCGCTAACGCTAACCCTAACCCTAACGCTAACGCTAACGCTAACCCTAACCCTAACCCTAACCCTAACCCTAACGCTAACCCTTACCTAACCCTAACCCTAACGCTAACCCTAACCCTAACCCTAACGCTAACCCTAACCCTAACCCTACCCTAACGCTAACGCTAAACTTAACCCTAACCCTAACCCTATCCCTAACCCTAACCCTAACCCTAACCCTTAACCTAACCCTAACCCTAACCCTAACACTAAACCTAACCCTAAACCTAACCCTAACCCTAACGCTAACCCTAACCCTAACCTTCACCCTAACCATAACCCTAACCCTAACCCTAACGCTAACCCTAACCCTAACCCTAACCCTAACCCTAACGCTAACGCTAACGCTAACACTGACCCTAACCCTAACGCTAACGCTAACGCTAACCCTAACCCTAACCCTAACGGAAACCCTAGTCCTAACACTAACCCTAACACTTACGCTAACGCTAACCCTAACCCTAACCCTAATCCTAATCCTAACCCTTACCCTAACGCTAACCCTAACCATAACCCTAACCCTAACCCTAACCGTAACCCTAACCCTAACGCTAAACTTAACCCTAACCCTAACCCTAAACCTAACACTAACCCTAACCCTAACCCTAACCCTTAACCTAACCCTAACCCTAACCCTAACACTAAACCCAACCCTAACCCAAACCCTAACCCTAACGCTAACCCTAACCCTAACCCTAACCCTAACCCTAACCCTAACCCTAACCATAGCCCTAACGCTAACCCTAACCCTAACCCTAACCCTAACGCTAACGCTAACGCTAACCCTACCCCTAACCCTAACGCAAACCCTAATCCTAACACTAACCCTAACACTAACGCTAACGCTAACCCTAACCCTAACCCTAAACCTAACCCTAATCCTAACCCTTACCCTAACCCTAACGCTAACCCTAACCCTAACCCTAACGCTATCCCTAACCCTAACTCTAACCCTAACCCTAACCCTAACCCTAACCCTAACGCTAACCCTAACCCTAACACTAACCCTAACCCTAAACCTATCCCCAACTCTTACCCTAACCCTAACGCTAACGCTAACCCTAACCCTAACCCTAACCCTAACGCTAACCCTAACACTAACCCTAACCCTAACCCTAACCCTATCGCTAACGCTACCCCTAACCTTAACGCTAACGCTAACGCTAACCCTAACCCTAACGCTAACCCTAACCCTAACCCTAACCCTAAACCTAACGCTAACCCTAACCTAACCCTAACCCTAACGCTAACTCTAACCCTAACCCTAATGCTAACCCTAACCATAACGCTAATGCTAAACTTTACCCTAACCCTAACCCTAACACTAACCCTAACCCTAACCCTAACCCTTAACCTAACCCTAACCCTAACACTAAACCTAACCCTAACCCTAACCCTAACCCCATCGCTAACCCTAACCCTAACCCTAACCCTAACCCTAACCCTAACCCTAACCCTAACCCTAACCCTATCCCCAACTCTAACCCTAACCCTAACGCTAACGCTAACCCTAACCCTAACCCTAACCCTAACCCTAACGCTAACCATAACGCTAACGCTAACCCTAACCCTAACCCTAACGCTAACCCTAACCCTAACCCTAACCCTAACCCTAACGCTAACCCTAACCTAACCCTAACCCTAACGCTAACCCTAACCCTAACCCTAACGTTAACCCTAACCCTAACCCTAACCCTAATCCTAACACTAACCCTAACCCTAAACCTAACCCTTAACCTAACCCTAACTCTAAACCTAACCCTAACCCTAACCCTAACCTTAACCCTAACCCTAACGCTAACCCTAACCCTAACCCTAACACTAACCCTAACCCTAACGCTAACCCTAACTCTAACCCTAACCCTTACGATAACGCTAACGCTAACCCTAACCCTAACGCAAACTTTATCCTAACACTAACCCTAACACTAACGCTAACGCTAACCCTAACCCTAACCCTAACCCTAACACTTAACCTAACCCTAACCCTAACCCTAACTCTAAACCTAACCCTAACCCTAACCCTAACCCTAACGCTAACCCTAACCTATCCCTAACCCTAACGCTAACCCTAACCCTAACCCTAACGCTAACGCTAACCCTAACCCTAACCCTAACCCTAACACTAAACCTAACCGTAACCCTAACCCTAACCGTAACGCTAACCCTAACGCTAACCCTAACCCTAACCCTAACCATAACCCTAACCCTAACGCTAACGCTCACGCTAACCCTAACCCTAACCCTATCCCCAACCCTAAGCCTAACCATAACGCTAACGCTAACCCTAACCCTAACCCTAACCCTAACGCTAACCATAACACTAACCCTAACCCTAACCCTAACCCTAACCCTAACCCTATCGCTAACGCTAACCCTAACCCTAACGCTAACCCTTACCTAACCCTAACCCTAACCCTAACCCTAACCCTAACCCTAACGCTAACGCTAACGCTAACCCTAACCCTAACCCTATCCCCAACCCTAACCCTAACCCTAACGCTAACCCTAAACCTAACCCTAACCTTAACAATAACCCTAACACTAACCATAACCCTAACCCTATCGCTAACGCTAACCCTAACCCTAACGCTAACGCTAACTCTAACCCTAACCCTAACCCTAACCCTAACCCTAACGCTAACCCTTACCTAACCCTAAACCTAACGCTAACCCTAACCCTAACCCTAACGCTAAACCTAACCCTAACCCTAACGCTAACGCTAAACTTAACCCTAACACTAACCCTAACCCTAACCCTAAACCTAACCCTTAACCTAACCCTAACCCTAACCCTAACGCTAACGCTAACGCTAACCCTAACCCTAACCTTATCCCCAACCCTAACCCTAACCCTAATGCTAAAGCTAACCCTAACCCTAACGCTAACCCTAACACTAACCATAACCCTAACCCTATCGCTAACGCTAACCCTAACCCTAACGCTAACGCTAACGCTAACCCTAACCCTAACCCTAACCCTAACCCTAACGCTAACCCTTACCTAACCCTAACCCTAACGCTAACCCTAACCCTAACCCTAACGCTAACCCTAACCCTAACCTTACCCTAACGCTAACGCTAAACTTTACCCTAACCCTAACCCTATCCCTAACCCTAACCCTAACCCTAACCCTAACCCTTAACCTAACCCTAACCCTAACCCTAACACTAAACCCAACCCTAAACCTAACCCTAACCCTAACGCTAACCCTAACCCTAACCTTCACCCTAACCATAACCCTAACCCTAACCCTAACGCTAACCCTAACCCTAACCCTAACCCTAACCCTAACGCTAACGCTAACGCTAACACTGACCCTAACCCTAACGCTAACGCTAACGCTAACCCTAACCCTAACCCTAACGGAAACCCTAGTCCTAACACTAACCCTAACACTTACGCTAACGCTAACCCTAACCCTAACCCTAATCCTAATCCTAACCCTTACCCTAACGCTAACCCTAACCATAACCCTAACCCTAACCCTAACCCTAACCCTAACCGTAACCCTAACCCTAACGCTAAACTTAACCCTAACCCTAACCCTAAACCTAACACTAACCCTAACCCTAACCCTAACCCTTAACCTAACCCTAACCCTAACCCTAACACTAAACCCAACCCTAACCCAAACCCTAACCCTAACGCTAACCCTAACCCTAACCCTAACCCTAACCCTAACCCTAACCATAACCCTAACGCTAACCCTAACCCTAACCCTAACCCTAACGCTAACGCTAACGCTAACCCTACCCCTAACCCTAACGCAAACCCTAATCCTAACACTAACCCTAACACTAACGCTAACGCTAACCCTAACCCTAACCCTAACCCTAACCCTAATCCTAACCCTTACCCTAACCCTAACGCTAACCCTAACCCTAACCCTAACGCTATCCGTAACCCTAACTCTAACCCTAACCCTAACCCTAACCCTAACGCTAACCCTAACCCTAACACTAACCCTAACCCTAAACCTATCCCCAACTCTAACCCTAACCCTAACGCTAACGCTAACCCTAACCCTAACCCTAACCCTAACGCTAACCCTAACACTAACCCTAACCCTAACCCTAACCCTATCGCTAACGCTACCCCTAACCTTAACGCTAACGCTAACGCTAACCCTAACCCTAACGCTAACCCTAACCCTACCCTAACCCTAAACCTAACGCTAACCCTAACCTAACCCTAACCCTAACGCTAACTCTAACCCTAACCCTAATGCTAACCCTAACCATAACGCTAATGCTAAACTTTACCCTAACCCTAACCCTAACACTAACCCTAACCCTAACCCTAACCCTTAACCTAACCCTAACCCTAACACTAAACCTAACCCTAACCCTAACCCTAACCCTAACCCCATCGCTAACCCTAACCCTAACCCTAACCCTAACCCTAACCCTAACCCTAACCCTAACCCTAACCCTAACCCTAACCCTATCCCCAACTCTAACCCTAACCCTAACGCTAACGCTAACCCTTACCCTAACCCTAACCCTAACCCTAACGCTAACCATAACGCTAACGCTAACCCTAACCCTAACCCTAACGCTAACCCTAACCCTAACCCTAACCCTAACCCTAACGCTAACCCTAACCTAACCCTAACCCTAACGCTAACCCTAACCCTAACCCTAACGTTAACCCTAACCCTAACCCTAACCCTAATCCTAACACTAACCCTAACCCTAACCCTAACCCTTAACCTAACCCTAACTCTAAACCTAACCCTAACCCTAACCCTAACCCTAACCCTAACGGTAACCCTAACCCTAACCCTAACCCTAACACTAACCCTAACCCTAACGCTAACCCTAACTCTAACCCTAACCCTTACGCTAACGCTAACGCTAACCCTAACCCTAATGCAAACTTTATCCTAACACTAACCCTAACACTAACGCTAACGCTAACCCTAACCCTAACCCTAACCCTAACACTTAACCTAACCCTAACCCTAACCCTAACTCTAAACCTAACCGTAACCCTAACCCTAACTCTAACGCTAACCCTAACCTATCCCTAACCCTAACGCTAACCCTAACCCTAACCCTAACGCTAACGCTAACCCTAACCCTAACCCTAACCCTAACACTAAACCTAACCGTAACCCTAACCCTAACCCTAACGCTAACCCTAACGCTAACCCTAACCCTAACCCTAACCATAACCCTAACCCTAACGCTAACGCTAACGCTAACCCTAACCCTAACCCTATCCCCAACCCTAAGCCTAACCATAACGCTAACGCTAACCCTAACCCTAACCCTAACCCTAACGCTAACCATAACACTAACCCTAACCCTAACCCTAACCCTAACCCTATCGCTAACGCTAACCCTAACCCTAACGCTAACGCTAACGCTAACCCTAAACCTAAAGCTAACCCTAACCCTAACCCTAACGCTAACCCTAACCTAACCCTAACCCTAACGCTAACCCTAACCCTAACACTAAACCTAACCCTAACCCTAACCCTTAACCTAACCCTAACCCTAACCCTAACTCTAAACCTAACCCTAACCCTAACCCTAACCCTAACGCTAACCCTAACCCTAACCCTAACCCTAACCCTAACCCTAACGCTAACGCTAACGCTAACCCTAACCCTAACGCAAACCCTAATCCTAACACTAACCCTAACACTAACGCTAACGGAAACCCTAGTCCTAACACTAACCCTAACCCTAACCCGAAACCTATCGCTAACGCTAACCCTAACCCTAAAGCTAACACTAACGCTAACCCTAACCCTTACCCTATCCCCAACCCTAACCCTAACCCTAACGCTAACGCTAACCCTAACCCTAACCCTATCCCTAACGCTAACCCTAACACTAACCATAACCCTAACCCTAACCCTATCGCTAAAGCTAACCCTAACCCTATCGCTAACGCTAATGCTAACCCTAACCCTAACCCTAACCCTAACCCTAACCCTAACGCTAACCCTTACCTAACCCTAACCCTAACGCTAACCCTAACCCTAACCCTAACGCTAACCCTAACCCTAACCCTAACCCTAACCCTAACGCTAACGCTAACACTGACCCTAACCCTAACGCTAACGCTAACGCTAACGCTAACCCTAACCCTAACCCTAACGAAAACCCTAGTCCTAACACTAACCCTAACGCTAACGCTAACGCTAACGCTAACGCTAACCCTAACCCTAACCCTAACGGAAACCCTAACCCTTAACCTAACCCTAAACCTAACCCTAACTCTAAACCTAACCCTAACCCTAACCCTAACCCTAACCCTAACCCTAACGCTAACCCTAACCCTAACCCTAATGCTAACCCTAACTCTAACCCTAACCCTAACGCTAACGCTAAAGCTAACCCTAACCCTAACGCAAACCCTAATCCTAACACTAACCCTAACACTAACGCTAACGCTAACCCTAACCCTAACCCTAACCCTAACGCTAACCCTAACGCTAAAATTAACCCTAAACCTAACCCTAACCCTAACCCTAAACCTAACGCTAACCCTAACCTAACCCTAACCCTAACGCTAACCCTAACCCTAACCCTAACGCTAACGCTAACCCTAACCCTAACTCTAACCCTAACGCTAACCCTAACCCTAACCCTAACCCTAACCCTAACGCTAACGCTAACGCTAACCCTAACCCTAACCCTATCCCCAACCCTAACCCTAACCCTAACGCTAACGCTAAACCTAACCCTAACCCTAACGCTAACCCTAACACTAACCATAACCCTAACCCTATCGCTAACGCTAACCCTAACCCTAACGCTAACGCTAACGCTAACCTTAACCCTAACCCTAACCCTAACCCTAACGCTAACCCTTACCTAACCCTAACCCTAACGCTAACCCTAACCCTAACCCTAACCCTAACGCTAACGCTAAACTTAACCCTAACCCTAACCCTAACACTAACCCTAACCCTAACCCTAACCCTTAACCTAACCCTAACCCTAACCCTAACACTAAACCTAACCCTAAACCTAACCCTAACCCTAACGCTAACCCTAACCCTAACCCTAACCATAACCATAACCCTAACCCTAACCCTAACGCTAACCCTAACCCTAACCCTAACCCTAACCCTAACGCTAATGCTAACGCTAACACTGACCCTAACACTAACGCTAACGCTAATGCTAACCCTAACCCTAACCCTAACGGAAACCCTAGTCCTAACACTAACCCTAACACTAACGCTAACACTAACCCTAACCCTAACCCTAACCCTAACCCTAATCCTAATCCTAACCCTAACCCTAACGCTAACCCTAACCATAACCCTAACCCTAACCCTAACCCTAACCCTAACGCTAAACTTAACCCTAACCCTAACCCTAAACTTAACACTAACCCTAACCCTAACCCTAACCCTTAACCTAACCCTAACCCTAACCCTAACACTAAACCTAACCCTAACCCAAACCCTAACCCTAACCCTAACGCTAACCCTAACCCTAATCCTAACCCTAACCCTAACCATAACCCTAACGCTAACCCTAACCCTAACCCTAACCCTAACCCTTACGCTAACGCTAACGCTAACCCTAACCCTAACCCTAATCCTAACCCTAACCCTAACACTAACCCTTACCTAACCCTAACCCTAACTCTAAACCTAACCCTAACCCTAACGCTAACCATAACCCTAACCCTAACCCTAACGCTAACGCTAAACTTAACCCTAACCCTATCCCCAAGCCTAACCCTAACCCTAATGCTAAAGCTAACCCTAACCCTAACGCTAACCCTAACACTAACCATAACCCTAACCCTATCGCTAACGCTAACCCTAACCCTAACGCTAACGCTAACGCTAACCCTAACCCTAACCCTAACCCTAACGCTAACCCTTACCTAACCCTAACCCTAACGCTAACCCTAACCCTAACCTAACGCTAACCCTATCCCTAACCCTACCCTAATGCTAACGCTAAACTTTACCCTAACCCTAACCCTATCCCTAACCCTAACCCTAACCCTAACCCTTAACCTAACCCTAACCCTAACCCTAACACTAAACCTAACCCTAAACCTAACCCTAACCCTAACGCTAACCCTAACCCTAACCTTCACCCTAACCATAACCCTAACCCTAACCCTAACGCTAACCCTAACCCTAACCCTAACCCTAACGCTAACGCTAACGCTAACGCTAACACTGACCCTAACCCTAACGCTAACGCTAACGCTAACCCTAACCCTAACCCTAACGGAAACCCTAGTCCTAACACTAACCCTAACACTTACGCTAACGCTAACCCTAACCCTAACCCTAATCCTAATCCTAAACCTTACCCTAACGCTAACCCTAACCATAACCCTAACCCTAACCCTAACCCTAACCGTAACCCTAACCCTAACGCTAAACTTAACCCTAACCCTAACCCTAAACCTAACACTAACCCTAACCCTAACCCTAACCCTTAACCTAACCCTAACCCTAACCCTAACACTAAACCCAACCCTAACCCAAACCCTAACTCTAACGCTAACCCTAACCCTAACCCTAACCCTAACCCTAACCCTAACCCTAACCATAACCCTAACGCTAACCCTAACCCTAACCCTAACCCTAACGCTAACGCTAACGCTAACCCTACCCCTAACCCTAACGCAAACCCTAATCCTAACACTAACCCTAACACTAACGCTAACGCTAACCCTAACCCTAACCCTAACCCTAACCCTAATCCTAACCCTTACCCTAACCCTAACGCTAACCCTAACCCTAACCCTAACGCTATCCCTAACCTTAACTCTAACCCTAACCCTAACCCTAACGCTAACCCTAACCCTAACACTAACCCTAACCCTAAACCTATCCCCAACTCTAACCCTAACCCTAACGCTAACGCTAACCCTAACCCTAACCCTAACCCTAACGCTAACCCTAACACTAACCCTAACCCTAACCCTAACCCTATCGCTAACGCTACCCCTAACCTTAACGCTAACGCTAACGCTAACCCTAACCCTAACGCTAACCCTAACCCTAACCCTAACCCTAAACCTAACGCTAACCCTAACCTAACCCTAACCCTAACGCTAACTCTAACCCTAACCCTAATGCTAACCCTAACCATAACGCTAATGCTAAACTTTACCCTAACCCTAACCCTAACACTAACCCTAACCCTAACCCTAACCCTTAACCTAACCC
>NW_027457629.1:17500-20000 GCF_050624435.1 Tenrec ecaudatus | reverse complement strand
ACCCTAACCCTAACGCTAACCCTAACCCTAACGCTAACGCTAACCCTAACCCTAACCCTAACCCTAACCATAACCCTAACGCTAACGCTAACGCTAACCCTAACCCTAACCCTATCCCAAAACCTAACCCTAACCCTAACGCTAACGCTAACCCTAACCCTAACGCTAACCCTAACACTAACCATAACCATAACCCTAACCCTAACCCTATCGCTAACGCTAACCCTAACCCTAACGCTAACGCTAACGCTAACCCTAACCCTAACCCTAACCGTAACCCTAACGCTAACCCTTACCTAACCCTAACCCCAACGCTAACCCTAACCCTAACCCTAACGCTAACGCTAAACTTAACCCTAACCCTAACCCTAACCCTAAAACTAACCCTAACCCTAACCCTTAACCTAACCCTGACCCTAACCCTAACACTAAACCTAACCCTAAACCTAACCCTAACCCTAACGCTAACGCTAACCCTAACCCTAACCCTAACCCTAACCCTAACCATAACCCTAACCCTAACCCTAACGCTAACCCTAACCCTAACCCTAACCCTAACCATAACGCTAACGCAAACGCTAACACTGACCCTAACCCTAACGCTAACACTAACGCTAACGCTAACACTAACCCTAACCCTAACCCTAACGGAAACCCTATTCCTAACACTAACCCTAACGCTAACGCTAACGCTAACGCTAACCCTAACCCTAACCCTAACGGAAACCCTAACCCTTAACCTAACCCTAACCCTAACCCTAACTCTAAACCTAACCCTAACCCTAACCCTAACCCTAACCCTAACCCTAACCCTAACCCTAACAAAACCCTAACGCTAACCCTAACCCTAACCCTAAACCTAACCCTAACCCTAACCCTAATGCTAACCCTAACTCTAACCCTAACCCTAACGCTAACGCTAACGCTAACCCTAACCCTAACGCAAACCGTAATCCTAACCCTAACACTAACGCTAACGCTAACCCTAACCCTAACCCTAACCCTAACCCTAACCCTAACGCTTACGCTAACGCTAAAATTAACCCTAACCCTAACCCTAACCCTAACCCTAACGCTAACCCTAACCTAACCCTAACCCTAACGCTAACCCTAACCCTAACCCTAACGCTAATGCTAACGCTAACCCTAACCCTAACCCTAACGCTAACCCTAACCCTAACCCTAACCCTAACGTTAACGCTAACGCTAACCCTAACCCTAACCCTATCCCCAACCCTAACCCTAACCCTAACGCTAAACCTAACCTAACCCTAACCCTAACGCTAACCCTAACCCTAACCCTAACGCTAACGCTAACGCTAACCCTAACCCTACCCCTAACGCTAACCCTAACCCTAACCCTAACCCTAACGTTAACGCTAACGCTAACCCTAACCCTAACCCTATCCCCAACCCTAACCCTAACCCTAACGCTAACGCTAACCCTAACCCTAACCCTAACCCTAACGCTAATCCTAACACTAACAATAAACCTAAACCTATCGCTAACGCTAACCCTAACCCTAACGCTAACGCTAACGCTAACCCTAACCCTAACCCTAACCCTAAACCTAACGCTAACCCTTACCTAACCCTAACTCTAACGCTAACCCTAACCCTAACCCTAACGCTAACGCTAAACTTAACCCTAACCCTAACCCTAACCCTAACACTAACCCTAAACGTAACCCTAACCCTTAACCTAACCCTAACCCTAACACTAAACCTAAACCTAAACCTAACCCTAACCCTAACGCTAACCCTAAACGTAACCCTAACCATAACCATAACCCTAACCCTAACCCTAACGCTAACCCTAACCCTAACCCTAACCCTAACGCTAACGCTAACGCTAACACTGACCCTAACACTAACGCTAACGCTAACGCTAACCCTAAACCTAACCCTAACGGAAACCCTAGACCTAACACTAACCCTAACACTAACGCTAACACTAACCCTAACCCTAACCCTAACCCTAACCCTAATCCTAATCCTAACCCTAACCCTAACGCTAACCTTAACCATAACCCTAACCCTAACCCTAACCCTAACCCTAACGCTAAACTTAACCCTAAACCTAAACCTAACACTAACCCTAACCCTAACCCTAACCCTTAACCTAACCCTAACCCTAACCCTAACACTAAACCTAACCCTAACCCAAACCCAAACCCTAACCCTAATCCTAACGCTAACCCTAACCCTAATTCTAACCCTAACCCTAACGCAAACCCTAATCCTAACACTAACCCTAACACTAACGCTAACGCTAACCCTAACCCTAACCCTAACCCTAATCCTAACCCTTACCCTAACCCTAACGCTAACCCTAACCCTAACCCTAACACTATCCCTAACCCTAACCCTAACCCTAACCCTAACCCTAACGCTAACCCTAACCCTAACCCTAACCCTAACCCTAACCCTAACCCTAACACTATCCCTAAACCTAACCCTAACCCTAACCCTAACCCTAACGCTAACCCTAACCCTAACC